>NC_067169.1:73201361-73406943 GCF_903995435.1 Acomys russatus | reverse complement strand
CTAGACATGAAATAGACTAACCAGACATGGAGAAAAACATCCGACTGAATGAGAAGCAAGAGTTGATACAACTGCAGAGCTGTATCACAGTGAGACATCACGTGACTGCACAGCTGGCAAGAAAAAACAACCCACTCACAACCAGTTGCAGCCTCATATATCAACTGCTAACTCTCCTTTGCTTTGCTGTAATGACATCTCTCATTATCACTGTAAAAATTCCCTGCTTCTGTAGGCATCTGACACTATGACACCTGTGAAAACCTCATTTAAAACAAGAAAAGAGAGGGGAGTCATTCTATTCCAAGAAAATTCAAACTCATTCTTGTAATCCCTACCTTTTACTCATGAATAAACCTCCACTCCATAAAGGTTGACCTATATGACAGCTATGCAAAGTCACAGTCACATGGCTGGAACTCAAGAAGCACACATTCTCTGCTGAATATGTCTTTTCATCCTGTAATAAACCCCTTCCTAATTCATTCTCTTCCAATGGCAACAACCTTCAGCTTTTCCTGTAAGTGACAAAGCAGTGGTAAAAATAAATGAAAGCAGCTATAATCTTAACTGCCCTTTCAGGCAAAAATAACCTCGAAAAGATACAACAACTTAAAAGCTAGAGAAATGATAAATTTGGAAGTATTGGAGATTGTAACATCAATAAACTTCCAACACTGCTCTAAAAAGGCTTTTGCTACTGAAGGGGTTAACTGTCCAAAGGTAAAGTCCGCCGGTCAAGCCAATTTAAAGCCAAAGAATGCATCTGGGCAAAGGGCTTTCTTTTATCAATAACTCTGTCAATAAAACAGCAAATGGAACACAAGAAAATCGAGTATATCCATAACATCAGGGCAGCAAGACAACTTGCCCAGAGCATTGAGGGGTCTGGGTGTTGAACTATTTGACCTTGTTTCTGAAAAGGGGGAGAGGAAAATTGTTAAAGTGTAAAACCAAATACTGAGAAATTGGAAGCAATGCAAATTTCAAATGTTTTCTTCCAAAGGGGGAAAAAAAAAGACAAAGTCTGAAAATTCTTCTACTAAGCCTTCCATTTCCATGACCTTCCATGTGACAATGCTTTATTGTTCTTTTAAATTATTAGCCCATTGTTTTATGAGACAGTATAGCTTAAAGGCTAAAATCATGTGCCCTAGAGTCAAACTAAATCCTAGTTCTGTCACTGATGAGCCATGTCGTCTGAATAAGGTTACTTTTTCTGTCTAAGATATAGTTCTGTTATTTCCAATAGTGGACAGACACTAAGGCAGCTACAGGACAGGATTTGGAGGCCAATATTCTGAGTTCAAATCTTCTGCATCACATGCCAGTAGTGTGACCTTGAGCAATTGTAACCAACATGGCAGGAATAAAGATATTCTAAAGTCAGACATCTGTGTTTCTTCCTTTGGCCATCAGGCTATTGAACAGTCATCTTCAAGAATTTGGAATTTTTCCCAGGAATCTCATGCTAGGAGAGGAAATAGTCTGAAGCTTGGCATGAGCTAGAGGAGGAACTTCTCTTCCTGGGAGATATTTCACATAGTTCTGGAGCCTTTCTTTAGCATTTGTCAGACAGACTACAGAGACAAGGATGGGGAAATGCTGGGTAGAACCACACCTCAACAAGGGCTTCTTTGGTATGCATAGTTCTTGCCTTCCATGTAAAACCTACTTTAGATCACAACCTAGATGATGTGCCTGAGAGAGGTCACTAGGCGTCCTATCTTCATTCCTTTCTCTTCCTGGTGTCACTCCATTGAATAAATCTCTTTTCAGCATTATTTTCCTATTTAATTGGCCTATTCAGGATGGGTAACCATGGTTAGCTCATTAGGGCTACCAGGACCCAAGTTCTGATCCTGTCAACCCTAGTAACACAAATTTCTTAACGTCTCTGTGACTCAACTAAATATACTTAGTAATTTTGACTTGTGAGGACAGTTTGTAAATCACAGAATACATGTGCTGCATGTGCATCATGGTTGTCAATCTCAGCAGCTACTCAGAAAGGGAAAACAGAGAATAGAGGGGAACTAAATCCAAGCTGATGGTGAAGTCAGCCATGTGGCAGCAGACAAAGGAAAACGCTTAGGACACAGATAGAGAAAGAAATGGAAAGGTTACACTTTGTAGACTTATAAAGCATGGCCAGGACTCTCTAAGAGACTGGACTAGGCAACAGGAATTCTGAGAAGGAAAGTACATTATCTCAGTAAAGGATAATTATTCTGCCTACTTGTGGCACGCATAAGGTGAACTACATTACTAGGAGTTGTCTCTTAAATAGGCCATGAATCTGCCAGACTCTTATGGGAAGAGACAATGGCATGGCATATCAATGGCATGTCTCCTCCTAGAAGCATACTCTCTTTTTGTTTTTGTCTTTACTGTTATTATATAAGTAAACATTATTATTGATTAAAAAGACAACACTTCAGTGATAGATTGACTTGAAAAGTTAATGATAACAATTCTAAAGAAAACTAAAAACAGCAAATTAAAGAACACAACTTAAAGAAACTTATCTCAAAAAGAAAAAAAAATATTGGACCAGAAGGCTCAAGATGATGCTCCAACATTATAGAGTTTTGGGTGACTGTTCAGGCAGCAAATTGTCTCTGTCATTTTTTCATTTTGGAAGCTGCTAACCTACGCTTCCTATTTACTCAGGTAATTAAGTTTTATTCCTTCTCAAGTCTCTGATGGGGTTAAACCAAACAGTTTAGTTTTACAATTAACCTTAGTTGTTTAGGGATTAAGATGTTTTTAGGTCTAGATAGATGTTTTAAGTTGATAGACATGAGATATGATAGATATTGATTTACATGCAGAATTTTAGACTCATCAATATAGAAAAGATGTATTTGCCAAATACAAATAGCCAAAACACTATGCATCTAACATTTATATAATTCCTGATTGTTTCATTTGGTTCTTCTTGCTGTATGTAGTTTATTTTATTTATGTGTAATAATATAATGTATATATAAAAAAATATAATAAAAAGACTAAACAAAACAAAAAAAGAAAAACAAACTTCTTTCCAAATAGATTTGTGTGAAACTTTACTATATGTCTATGTCTATAAACATTTTTATGATTTTTCACTTTGTATACAAACTTACTATTTTTATATATTTATTTTTAAGTTCTCTTAAATTATTTTCACTTGTTTATTTAAATAAGAGATTTATCTCATTACAGTAAGTAGAAACTAATAGCATTTGCCATCAATAGAAGACAAGTGTAAAATGAATAAAATGTAAAGAAAGAAAGAAATGCTTTCAAAATTGACATAAATAACCTATGGACTTGATGTCTGCTTTTTCTCTGTTAAAAAGTTTAATTACAATGTGTTGGGGAAATGATCAAGATAACTTGCATCAAAGAACTAAAAGAGAATTCAGGAAGCAAAACATCATTATTATGTAATTCTGTGTAAGTTAATGTCTATATCATCTGTAGATAATCTGAAATTATCCTGTGTGGTACCCACCTATTGCAAAGCACAGCCATGGATGAGCCATAAAAAATAATTTGGAGCTGGAGAGATGGCCTAGTGATTAAAAGAATTTGTTGCTCTTGCAGAGGACCCAAATTCAGTTCTCATCACCCACACTGAGTGGTTTATAATCACTCAACACTTTTCTGGACTCCACAGGCCTTTACATTCAAACACACACACACACACACACACACACACACCACACACACATACATTCATGTACATAATTAAAATAAAGTAACATTTAACATAAAGAAAGAGCCAGGCATAGTAGCCTTTAGCCTCATTACTGG
Organism: Acomys russatus; assembly: GCF_903995435.1. NCBI lineage: Eukaryota > Metazoa > Chordata > Mammalia > Rodentia > Muridae > Acomys > Acomys russatus. The sequence continues at coordinate 73,403,142 of NC_067169.1, read as the reverse complement.
GAGGCAGAGGCAGAGAGATCACTGTGATTTTGAAAGCAAGGGTCTATATATCAATCAAATCCAGGCCAGCCAGGGCTACATATTGAGACCCGATCTCTCCCTCTCTCCCTCCATCCCTCTCTCTCTGTTTCTCTCTCTGTTTTCTCTGTCTCTCTCCTCTCTCTCTCTGTCTCTCTCTGTCTCTCTCTGTCTCTCCTGTCTCTCTCTCTCTCTCTTCTCTCTCTCTCTCCTCCTCTCTCTGTCTCTCCTCTCCCCAATCTCAGCTCTCTCCTCTCTCTTCTCTCTCTCTCTCTCGCTCTCTCTCTCTCTCTCTCTCTCCTCTCTGCCCCTCCCCTCCTTAGCTATTGGCTGGAATGAATAACCATTACCATTTTTATAGTTTTGTGTGTGTGTGTGTGTGTGTGTGTGTGTGTGTGTGTGTGTGTGTGTGCACGCGCACGCGTGCACGCATTCGCATACATACCAGAGCATACATGTCATGGCTCTTATGTGGAGAGGTCATAGAACAATCTGGAATGTTTTTCATTACTTTCTGTCTGGTTGGCGGCAAGGCCGTTCGTTTGCTGCTGCTTTCACCAGGTAAGCTTCTGGGAATTGTCTGCTTTTCATCTTGCCATGGGATCACTGAGGTGACAGACACAAGCTACTGCAACCGGTTTTGCATGGATTCTAGCAATCTGAACTCAAGTCCTCAACTGAGCCATCTCCCCTACTCTATTTTTTTGTTTTCAACACAAGTCTATCTTTATAACCTGTTTTAGGGTCTTGAATAGGCTCATCTACTTTTTCCTATTTTTGAGGCCTATTGGTCAATCCATCATGGAGATAAAATTTTGCCTAACAGTGACTCATGCCTGCAATCCTAATAATCAGAAAATTGAAGCAAGAGGATTGTTTGTGAGATCAAGTCCAACCTAAGCTACATAGAAAGTTCTCATCTAAAAAGAAAATGTAGGATAAAATTAATAATGATATAAGGATACAAACCCAGAAAACTACTTTATATAAATCACACAAGTTGTTTTTTTAATGTAGAATGAAATTTAAGAACCAGGGCTATATTGTTACATGTTCTCGACAATGGCAGTCACCTTATATCATCAGCTCTACAGATGTCAAAAAGGTCAAAAAGCAAGAAAAAAATCCACTAAAGGTAGTAATGTGCTCCATATCCAAGGCAAAGTATACAGCATTGCATTTAACTGCAGTATTTCCATCCATAATGAAATTAAAAGGAAAGGAGAGGGGTGGGAAGGAGGAGGGGAAGCTTCCATCAAAAACTGGAAAGAAAGCCCAAGGAAGAAGGGAATTGATTTACAAGAAAAGATGAAAAGAATTTAAAATGTGACTTTGTTAAATGATCACTAAGCAGGGGTGTGATGACAGTTTACAAATGTTTTAGTCCTGTACTAAAAAGAGGAGGAGACACTTGTTAAGTGGAAACAAGAGGAGATAATTAGACATTAAGAGGATTTAATTGATCAAATTCTCATTCCATAGAACTCAACCTAAGCATTCCTGCTCGGTGCTGTATCTGTGTATAACTTCTGCCCCAAACAATATGCTCCACTGAGCTTCTTCCTAAACAACATAAGTCTCTGGTGATTCTCACCTGAATCTACCACACACTTCCTTAGTCCTAGATGTGGTTCTAGATCCACCCCTTCTGTCATGGTACCCTCCACTCCCACAATAAAAAGCCTGTGGTTGAAGGAGCATCTAAAAAGATTCTGCACTGGAAACTAAATGACCTTCTTCAACCAAAAAGCTGATAAACTAGGTGGAAGGCACTAACAAAGCTGATGAGATTTAAAATGCCCCTTCTCGTTGTGTGCTGCTGTACCTTCTGGGTATATTGCAAGGAATGGAATAGCTGGGTCTTGAGGAAGCCCTATTCCCAGTTTTCTGAGATAGCGCCAGATAGATTTCCAAAGTGGATGTACTACTTTGCATTCCCACCAGCAATGAAGGAGTGTTCCTCTCTCTCCACATCCTCGCCAGCATGTGGTGTCGCTTGAATTTTTGATCTTAGCCATTCTGATGGGTGTAAGATGGAATCTCAGAGTTGTTTTGATTTGCATTTCCCTGATGACTAAGGAGGTTGAGCATTTCTTTAAGTGTTTCTCAGTCATTTGATATTCCTCTGTTGAGAATTCTCTGTTTAGTTCTGAGCCCCATTTCTCAACTGGGTTATTTGGTTTGGTGGTGTTTAATTTCTTGAGTTCTTTATATATTTTGGATATTAGACTTTTGTCAGATGTAGGATTGGTGAAGATCTTTTCCCAGTCTGTAGGCTGTCACTTTGTTCTGTTGACAGTGTCTCCTGCCTTACAGAAGCTTCTCAACCATGTTCATAGCAGCCTTATTCATAGAAGCCAGAACCTGGAAACAGCCTAATTGTCCCTCAGTAGAAGAATGGATAAAGAAACTGTGGTACATTTACACTATGGAATACTATTCAGCTATTAAAAATAAGGAATGTGTGGACAATGGATTGAATTAGAAATGATCATAATGAGTGAGTTAACCCAGAAGCAGAAAGAGTCAAATGGTATATACTCACTTATATCTGGACACTAACCCAAGGGGCATGTCCAATGGAAGTCTTCACTTACCAGGAAAGTGGGACAGAGGGGAGGACATCCTATTGGGACTCTAGGTGAGAGAAGCATGAGAGAATGGGGAAATAGAAGAATCCAGAGGGTCTTAGAAACCTATAAGAAGAACATTATGATGGACAGATCTGGACCCAGGGGTCCCACTCAAACTATGGCACCAGCCAAGGACAATATATGCTATAAACTTCAAACCCCTACCCAGATCTAGCCAATGGACGGGACATTCTCCACAATTGAATGGAGAGTGAAGACTGACTTTCACATGAACTCTGGTGCCCCATATTTGACCACATCCCCTGCATGGGGAGGCCTGGAGGCACTGAGAGGAAGGATAGCAGGCTACCAAGAAGAGACTTGATACCCTATGAGCATATACAGGGAGAGGAGGTCAGTCCCCCTCAGTCACAGTCATAGGAAAGGGGAGTAAGAGGAAAATCGGAGGGAGGGAGGATACAGGGATGGGATAACCATTGAGATGTAAGATGAATAAATTAATAAAATATATTTTAAAAAAGTAAAAATAAAATAAAATTTCCCTTCTCTCTCCTTCCCTCTATCTATCCTTCACTCTGTCCCTCCTTCTCTCCCTCCTTCCCATCCTGTCTCTATCTCTGTCTCGGTCTCTGTCTCTCTGTCTGTCTCTCTGTCACTCTTTCTCTTCCTCTCTCTCTGCATGTGCATCTATGTGCATGTATGTTTACACATGTGTGTGTGCATGTGTGTACATATAAACTGGTTGTTCATTTTGGATGTTATTCATATGGATCAAATGGTGTATTTCAAGCCCTTACTCTGCATATCTTCTTTTCCATTGGGTTAACCTGTTAGGTCTGAGGGTCAGGATTCTGGTTTGCATTAACTGTTGTGGGAAGACCCAGCATTGGACGGAAAAGAAGTTATGCAGAGTAACGGCTTGAAATACACCATTTGATGCATATGAATCATTGCTGGGTTTCTGCCATCACTGTTTTATGTAGTACAACTGTGCTATACAAGAAATTTCCTGTTACCAAGAAAGATTCTCTTTATTGTATTTTAATTAGGCTTAATGTAAAACTTATTTGAATGTCTTCTTTGTACAATAGTGTTTCTGAGATAGTTAAAGCAAAAGATCAATTAAGTCTGTGAACTACTATGGTAGACCTACTCTGCTTCTGTTTGCCCATGAGTGCCACCCTCTTCCCTTAGGAATAGAAACCTTCCTACTTATAGGAAAACATAGATTATGTCATTTCAGTTCTGCCTCCTGGTTATATGGGTGATCTCATGACACAGAAAGTTTTACTGTTGGTTTTCTTAAGCATTTTTGTTTATTCTTTGAGAATTTCATATATGTATACTGTGTATTTTCAGCATATTCATTGGCCACCTACTCCTCTTGGAATTTTCCAAACCTTGTCCGCCTCCCAACTTCATATCACCAATTACTTTAACCTACTAGGTCCAATTAGTGCTACACATGACACAGGAATATTAGAGTGATAGTCTTTCTCAGAGAGCCACCAAAGCAACCCCAAGCCTGTATCTTTTGAATTCTTGTCTTGCAAATCAGATGTGTGAAATTAATAGACGTTTTAGTCTGTATTCTGTTGCTGTGAAGAGACACCATGACTATGGAAAACTCTTATCTGATGTGTGAAATTAATAGTTGTCTTATTCTGTGTTCTAATGCTGTGAGGAGACACCAGGACCACAGAAACTCTTATAAAATAAAGCATTTAATTGCGGCTTACTTACGTTTTCAGAGGTTTAGTCCATTATCATCATGGCAGCACAAAAGCAGACATGGAGCCAGAGAAATAGCTGAGAGTTCTACATCCAGATCAACAGACATCTAGAAGAGAGAGACTCTGGGCTTGGAATGGACTTTTTAAAACCTCAAAGCCCACCCCCCCCCTAGTGACTCACTTTCTCCAACAAGCTGCACTTCTTGATCTTTTCAAATAGCGCCACTCCCTGGTGACCAAATATTCAAAGCTATGAGCCTATGGAGGTCATTTTTAAAAGCACCACAATGAACCACAAAGGGTGAGTTTTAGAGACAAATTCTTTGCAAAGCCATAGGAAGGAGCTCAAGGGGAAGAAAGAGAGACAGCAGAGTGGCTGGACAGTAGGAGGAGTCCCAGGAATTAGAACATAATTGCACTGCTAGTGTGAGGCTATTTCAAAAGACTTGCAGGAAAAAAAAAACAACCAAACAAGCAACAATAAAAAAAAAAAAAACTAGACTGAGGTATTGTGGGGAGGATAAGCTGGCCTACCTACATGGCCAGCCATGTCTCTCGGTTTCAGTTTTAGGCACTTATAAACTTCTAGATAGGACTGCTTACTTAGAATAAAACAAAGAAACAGGACCCAGAACTTTCTTCTGGCATGTGTGGCCTCCAAAGTATAAGTATCTTAAAGGGGGCATTTATTAGAGTGGCTTCCAGGCTGTGGTCTGAGTAGTCCAACGATGGCTGTCTCCTAATGAAAAGGTAAAGAATCCAGTAGTTATTCAGCCAATAAGACTGGATGTCTCAGCAGTCCCAGTCTGGGGCTGGAGTCCCAAGGAATTCATAGAAAGCTGTTAGTCTTCAGTCTATGTTGGAAACCCCAAGAAGTATGTCCTAATACCAGTGAAGAATGCCTTGGCAACAGGCTAGATGAAACTTACCAGAGTGTGTGAGGCCAAACAGCAAAAAACAAAAGCTCCCTTTTTGTGTGCTTTTATTTGAGCTGTCACCAGTAGGTCTGGCCAAACTTGGGTGAGTTGTCACATCTTAAATGAGCCAATCATAGAAACCTCTCACAGGAGTGCCCAGCTGCTTGAAGTTTAGTTGATTCCAGATGTAGTCAAGTTGACATCCAAGATTAGCCATCACAGTCGGTCTTGACAGTGCTGTGGATTGAGAATTTACCTCAAAACATTCTAGGCAAATACTCCATCACTGAGCTATACATTCCTAGCCTGAGAGGTAGTTAAAGTGAGATATAAAGACAGAAAAACCTATAAAGACCTAAGAAGGAAAGCTTCAGAAAGAGAGCCGTTTTTCCTGGGATCTGATTTGTTTCTCAGCTGATTAAGATGTGAAACTTCAGATACCACTGAAAGTTCAAATTGTCCACTCCACAGATGTATATTTCCCAAAAGACATCCTGTTATAGATAAATTGTACTTAGGGTCAAAATAATATATAACGTTGAGTTTTTATGACGTTTCTGTCACTCCTATGCCTAAGCATTGTTTTTCATAAACGTGACTAGCAAATTTGTTTACAAAAGTCTTCCAATGTTTAAGCTGTGTGGAGCGTTAGCGGCCCTTAGAAATGTAACTTGAGAGACATCAAAAGTCTTTACTAGTCCTTTAAAAAAGACATTTAACTGTGGCTTTCCCTTGAGAAAGCTCTCACCTATATTGGGTATGTCCTATTCTTCCCCTGAGTGACTTTCTTTCCCTTAACCCCTGTGCTTAATTTCTATATTAAAAATGTCCCTTAATAAATCTCTGTGCTGGGTAGTCTTATGTCACCTTGACAGGAAAACTAGAATCATCTGAAAAGATGGACCCTCAAGTGAGAAAATGCCTCCATAATATCTGGCTGTAAGCTATTTTCTTAATTAGTGATCAATCGGGCAGGGCTCAGTCCATTATGGGTAGTTCCATCCCAGCGTTGATGTCCCTGGATTCTATGGGAAAACCAGTAAACAGTGCCCCTCCATGGTTTATACATTAGTTCCTGCCTTCAGGTTACTGCCCTGTTTAAGTTGTTGCATTGGTTTCCCTCAATGAACTGTGATATGTATCCTAAAACAAAAACAAAAACAAAACAAAAACCCTTTTTTCTCAATGTGCATTTTGGTCAAGGTGTTTTATCACAGTAATAATAACACTAAGACAATAGCTTCATGTTGGCTTTTGTTGGAAATTCTCTTTAGGAAAGGTGCACGTACTAATTTTTCTTGACTACAAGTCCCCACAGGGAAAAGGGACTTCAGGCTACTGCATGGCGTGGGGTGGAGCTAAGCCTCCACTTCCCTCCCCTTGTTGATGATAGTGGTCTTAAGACTCAGGTGTCATCAAGACAATTGATATCAGCAAACATCAAGGCTCCATGGCACCTCTGTAAGTGTCTCAATTTCTTTTATTACAGAGCAAGGGACTGGACAGAGACATAGCAAAAACAGAAAAAAATTCTCAGAAAAAGGTACACTCCCAAGGACAAAAGTAGAACAGAACAAGGAAAAATCCAATAACTCAAACAGAAATGCTTTACAATATATGGGGGCTTTTGTGTCACATAATAAGATGTTTTGGGCTCCTTTGCACAATACAGGCTTTCCCTAGTATGTTCTATGTGTTACACCATCATGAGTATACTACACCAGAAACAGACAAACATGTTCATGTGTTTCCAAATGCCAGAACTTATCAAATATAATGAATTCATAAAAATTTAGCCATCTCAATGACAGCAATTTGTCATACAATCCACCTACCTGCATTAATAGCCTGACTGAGGTGAATGCACATTCTTTCATTCTGATCTTAATTGTTAGTATTACCTCTCATATCACATCACACACAGTAAATATCACTTCAGCAGGCTCCAGCAGGGTTCAAGGTGTTCAAGTGGTTTGAGAGTTTGCATTGATAAGATCATGAATCAGACCAGTACCTGGAAAGAGATGCTGACCTCTGGGTGTGGAAGTGGAGCTGTTCTAACTGTGAGGTAAAAGGTTCGACTTGGTCCAAGAACAGGGAACAGGTGAGGAGCAGGAAGTGACGTGTTGGGTCCAGATGAATAAATTCATAGATAGGCAAGCAGTCAAGTATCATTTAAGGGGACTGAGCCAAGTCAAAGTTCTGGGGACAATTGAAAAGTTCTTTTTTGCTTATTCATACTATAACACACACACACACACACACACACATCAGGAATCAGGGGATAAGTTGTTGTTGGGCCTTGTCATCACAGTGATAGAATTCCGTCACATTATGGCTTCCAACAGAGGGACTTATACTTTTTCCTTATTCTGGACTGTCTGATAAGTTCATAGACCTGGTTTCTGTGGTTGATTTTAACAAACCCATGTACCTCTAGAGTTTTGATTTATTCCAATAAATCCATAGAGGTGCTCCATTTGTACTTTCAGAAATACATCATTTATCATTCTTTGCTGCATGGGAGGTGTCTGATAGTTGGTTTAAGTTCTGGCTCTACCCAAGAACTTCAGCCATCCCTTCTCCCTCAAAATGGATTCAACAGCTTCTTGTAAACTGAAGCCTGAAAAAAAACCCCACTGTTTTATATAATTTGGACTAACTTAGAGTAGGGCATAATGTGAACTTTCAACATACATGTATAGCTACATACAATTTCCTATATCATTTTAGGATTATAATGAACCATAACCCACCTGCAAACCCTAAAATCCTCTGTGACTGCTGATAGCGGCTCTAGCTAATTCTAGTTGTTCTTAGATAGGGTTTTCAGCCTTTCTCTTTGGCAAGAGGTTTCTTTCCCTTCATATAAAAATTTTTCAGCCATGTATAAGGCCTGTAGAATTCACTCTTTGACGTTCTTTTGCCTTGTGATCCTCTGTGGTCCCAATGATTGGTCCAAAGATGAGTACATGATTCAAATCCTGATAGTGATAGGATTTATGAAATATACAAATATGTGTTTAAAAAATTCATTTTGAAGCTACTTTTCCTTTTAAAAATTAATGAAAAAGTTTTAAAAAATGGCTCCCCGGCTTTGCCAACAAGGTAACTTAAAAGGATGAAATCATGCCATTGTTGGCTTCATTTTGTGTCTGCACTTCAGCTAAAGGCCCAGAGATAAATCAATGTTACTAACTCTTCTTTCTTGGGTCACCTTGAATTCCAGAAGGAGCCAAACAAAGCAGGACAAATGCTATGCTAGTTAGTTTTTTTTGTCGACTAGACCTAAACTAGAGTCATTTGAGAAGAGGGATTGGGGAATTGATTCCAGAAGACTGCCCTATGGTCAAATTTGTGAGAAATTGTCTAGATTGATGACTGATGGGGGAGGGCACTCTAGGCAGTGCCACCACCAGGCTGGTGGTCCTGGGTGAATATGAGCATGAGAGGCAAGCCTATAAGCATCTTATTTTTCATTGGTCCATACCTCATACCTCTGTTCCTTTGATGATCAATGGTGATCTGGATACTCAAGCAAAATCAACCATTTTCTTCCTGTCTTAGTTATTTTCTATTGTTGTGACAAGATACCATGACTAAGGCAATGCATAAAAGAAAGTGCTTAAGTGAGATTGTGGTTTCAGCGGGTTATTCCATGATGGTAGAGTGAAGGCATAGTGGCAGATAGCTGAAGCAGAAGCAAAGGAGTGGGAGAGCCTGGGAATAGTCTAAGTCTCTGGAAAGCTCAAAGCCCTCCCCGGCAGTGACACATCTCCTCCAACAAGGCCAAACCTCCAACTCCTTCCTAAACAGTTCCACTAACTAAAGACCAATTATTGAACCATATGAGCCTACAGGGGCTGTTCTTGTCTAAACCACTACATTCCAGTCTCTGGTCCTAACTTCTGTATTAATTCCTCTTCAATTGCTGGGACAAAACACTATGACCCAGACAGTTCATAAAGAACATTTTTAATTTAGCGTATGGTTTCACAGAGTTAAAGTTTGTGATAACAGAACAAAGGGATGTCAACAGGAAGAACTTAGAGCTTACATCTTGATAAAAAAAATGGGGGGCAGAGAAAGAGAATATACAGGGAATGGCAAGAGTCTGTCTGACAACACACACACACACACACACACACACACACACACACACACACACTACACACCAACTCCCATGATACACCTCCTAATTTTTCCCAAACAGGTCCATCTACTGGAGACCAAGTATTCAAACATATGAGCCTATGGGGGCCATTCTCATTCAAACTACTACAGTTCCAAACTTGCTGTTAATCATAGAATTTTGTAAAGCAACAGTAAGCAAACTAGAGCATATAGCCACCCCTAGAGAAGAACAATTATCCAAGAGAGTAGGTAAGGCTGGATCATACAGCAGAAAGAATCATCTTGCCCTGACATATTGATCCCCTTGTACAATGAAAGCAATTGCAAAATTAACAATTTATGAAAATGGTAACTGCAGAGATGGCTTGGTGGTTAAGATCACTTGCAGCTCTTACAGAAGACCCAGGTACAATTCCTATCACCTACATGATGGCTGCCAACTCTAGTCTGTAACTCTAGTTTCAGAGGATTGGATATCCTCTTCTATTCTCTAACCATATGTATGTAACCTATAACTATTGTTGACAAACATGCAATCTAAAACAAATCACCCATAAATACATAATTTTTCGATTAACAAAAGAACCATTATGTTATCACCCTGAAAGAGGCTACCCACAAAACAGAGCTGAGACAACAATGGGTCAATGATAATTTCAAAGGACATCTTGACAAGACTTCTTAAATTATTCAAATCTCTTGTCTTCTGTGAAGTCTAAAGCCACATTCAGTACCCAGAAATTGACTATTAGGTTCAACTGGCCATTATTATTAGTAACTCTTCCCAATGTGTCCAAATTGATAAAATTCCTTTCTGTGTTTTTTTTCAACCATTACTTTCATCTTAATTGGTAATATTGGTGTATGGGCCAAACTTAGCTTTTTGGGGCTACTAAAGTATAGGCTCTTACCCCTAAAAATTTGAGTTACTCACTAGTTCCAGGGGATATGCTACCTTGATTACCTGCACACATGTGGTGTACAAACACACACTCAGGCACACATATATGTATAAAACAAACATTTCAAGAGCATGTCAAGCATCTGTTACCTCTTAAAAAGGGAGACAGGTATTTGAAAACTTTCTCAAGAATGCACACTGACATGTCTTAAGAAAAGTAGTAACCAACATCCCCTCTCCCTCTTACGCCCCCCCTCCCAGCCAATATCTACTCTCTGAACTAGGTTGCTTCCTTTCCTTATCACAGCAGTAATAAAGAGAAGCAATAAAGTGCTAAAAAAAATTTGAGTTACTGGGAGAATGATGGCCATTCTGTCATTCTTATTCCATATAGATGCATACTGTATGAAAATCAAAATACATAGAAGTAATAGAGGGAGAGAAAAAAATGGAGCTCCTCAATCTAGCTGGGTCTAGAGCTAATGAAACCATAGGAAGTCTAACAGAGTCAAAATAGTACCAAATAATGTATTATATCTGTTCAGGGAAATCAAATTAAATATAGAAACATAGTTTACTTTATAGAAGGTGTTCTTTTCTGAAGTTGAGAGTAAGCCTAAATCTTGGGAACCAAATCATACCACATCGAAATAAGACATTTTTAAGAAAAATTTTTTGAAAGGAGGGGGGTCCTTATAATACAACTTATTAATTTTAAGGTAAGATTTTAAACCAAAATTGAAAAGCACTGGTGACTCACAGTGATCCCTGAAAGGCAACCAACAGCTTTAGCTATTTTATTTTTCTAGATTTAGTTCTAATCATTGTCATCTTATAAATTTGATTTCACTGGTGCTGTAAGATAAGATCTGCCCCTCAAGAAAGGATTCTTATTAAACAAGCTTGGAGACACTAAATTAAGAAACAAAATACCAACTGATTAATGAATAAGGATAAAAACAATCACCCATTGGACCAGAACCTTTACTTCAGCAAATCATAGCACTATGCTTTTTAGGGCCCAAGTTACATGTGTAACCATTCTGAAATTATATACAAAATCTTATGAAATGTGACATAAAATTTTAGATTCCAAGTTCTCTTGAAAGAACTAGAATACTTACTGTAACGATTAATCTCAACAGTCAGCTTTACGAGATCTAGAGTTACCTGGAAAATGAGCCTGTGGTAGTTTGAGTGAGAATGGTCCCCAAAGTCTCATATATAAGAGTATTTGTTCCCCAGTTGGTGGGTCGTTAAGGAAGGATAGGATGTATGGCACTCAGAGTGGGATTTTAAGATTTTGAAAGTCCAAGGCAGATCCAGCCTCCCTCTGCCATGTACTACATGTAGATCAGGATGTAAGATCTCAACTACTGATTCAACTCCATGCCTGCTTGCCTGCCTTCTGCCATCGTCTCTGCCATGATGAACAAGGACTAACCTTCTGAAACTGTAAACAAGCCCTCACTTGTATGCTTTCTTTTAGATATTGTTTTTGTCTTGGTGTCTCTTCACAGTAATAGAACAGTAACTAAGACAGAAGATAGTACCAGGATCTGGGATATTGTTGTGACAGGCCTGGCCAAGTTATTGTTTGGAGCAATAAAGAAGACTTTGGGACTTTTGATTTAGAAAAATGGTTGAATCCTGTAAATGGGGCTTAATGGGACATCCTAGCAGGAGCATGGCATACAATAGTCCTGAAAACAATATGAACGGTGGAGGCGCAGCTCAAGAGATTTCAAAGGGGAATAATATTAGAGCCTATTCTTGTAATATGTTGGCAAAGAATATAGTTGCTTTTTGTTCTTGTCTTTAAAAAAAATCTACCTGAAGCTAAACTGAGTAATTTTGGACTAATGTTATTTGTAGAGAAGGTTTTTAAGCCAACCTGAAATTGACAATGTCACATGGTTACTAGTGAACATTCTTAGGTAGATCTACAATGAAAAAGACCAAACAGGGCCCAAAGAAATACAAAATGTACAGTTTGCAGAGAAAAAGAGAACCAATGTATGTTGGAGCCAAGCCCTGTGCTCAGGCAGATAAAAAGCTTAAAGAAAAGCCTGATGTTATACATGAAGTAAAAACCTCAACCAGCAAATTCTACAATGTGTGAAAGGAAAAAACCTGAGAGATTTTATTGACAAAAAAATATCTGAAAGCTTATGCAAATGTAATTCAAGGCAGGTATGCAATTCCATGTGAAGTAGATAGCAGAGCTTGACATCTTCAGAACATAGTTCTGGTTTTATAGTCAAGACAAGACAAATACAGGCATAAAATTGATGTTGAATCCTTCTCCATGGTTAAGGGAAACCACTGAGGCAGGAGAATTTCTTCATGTAATACCAGAGAAATCATTGTGTGAAGCTGTGAAAGTGAAGATAGGCTTGTGCTGGAGACTCCAAAATTTTGAAGATGTCAGAGCTGTGAGATACCTACTAAGGACAGCTGCAGACAGAGCATGGAACTAGCTCAGAGAGACAACTGTGTTGCAGCCAACAAAGATGGAAGAAGTGGGAGATCTGAAGAGCTGTCTATTAAGTATTTTGAGATCGGGCATAGAAAAGAATTTGAAATTCTGGGTTTAAGTCTTGCTCTGGTCCAGTATTCCTAACTATGCCCTCTTATCTCCCTTTTAGAATGGTAATTTATATCCTGTGCCATTGTGTGTTTGAAATGTGTGATCTCCTTTTTCAATTGAGGTTCCCTCTTCTCAAAGGACCTTAGCTTGTGTCAGGTTGGTAAAAAGCCAACAAGCACTTATATGATTGTGTAAATCCACTATTTTGTGACCAGAATAGAATACCTTTGGAAGGTATTGTTAGAGTAGGAAAACCCCTGCTTTAGAAAATAGAATCTCTGGACTCCTTGGAGACCTAACATTTCAACTGAACTGGTTCAATCACTTTTTATAAGGACACAACTACACAGATGGGCTAATGTTATGCCATGTGAAAAACATGGGTAGAATAATTAGTGCTTTAATGAAATATTATTCTTTTTCTTCTCAGAATTCCTCCCCCTTGTGCAGAATCTTGTGGACTAAAACGTAACTTTTCCTTTTAGTCTTTCTATTTCTCTTCTTAACAATTTGAGTCCCTCCCCCCACCCCCCAAACACACATGCACACCAAATATTTTGGGCTTCCTTAACCTTTCTCTAAAACTTCCCTTGTATGTTGTCTAGTTTTATGTCGACTCCACACAAGCTAGAGCCATTTTGGAAGAGAGAACCTCTACTGAGAAAATGCTCCACCACATTGGCCTGTGAACAAACCTGTGGTGTGTTTTCTTGATTGATGACTGATGAAGGCAGGCCCAGCTTGTAGTGGGTTGTGCCACTCTTGGGCAGGTGGCTCTGAGTACTATAAGAAATCAAGCTGAATGAGTCATGAAGAGCAAGTCAGTATAAGGGCTCCTCCATGGCTACTGCGTCAGTCCCTGCTTCAAGATTCCTGCCTTTAGTTTCTACTTGATGGAAAGCAAGCCAATAAATAGCATTCTTCCATGTCTTCTGCATCAGCTTCTGCCTCCAGGTTCCTTTCCTCTGAGTTCTTGTCCTGACTTCCTTCAGTGATGGACTGTGGTGTTGAACTATAAGATGAACTCAACCCTTTTGTCCCCAAGGTTCCTCTGGTCATGGTGTTTATCACAGAAATAGAAGCCCTAAATGAAAGACCTCCCCACCATGTGTCTGATTGTTAGACACATTCTAAACTTGATGACAAAGTATCATGGCTTTCCCTCCTCTCCTCCGCTCTCCTTCTCAGAGCAGCTGCTAAGGAGCTTGAGTGCCCTGGAGTTTTTCTTTGAAACTCTAGTAAAATTGTCCTTGAGCTTCTATTTGAGTCTTTTCTTAAATTATTTTATTAATAAGATTAAGAACCTCAAATGGGGACTCCAGTTTTCACCTATACTTGTTCTTCCTCAAATGAAGGATTTAAATCATAAGCTTCATTATCTCTGTGGCAAATGTCTCTCTGAGAAACTCTAGCATTTGAGTCTAGGATGGAAGCAATGATAAATATACATTAAGTGTCTACAATTGTTTTCTGTTGTATATGTTCATGCAGGGCTAGAAACACGGTTTTGAGCATTCATTCCTCTAGACTGTTCTAAACAAGGCTTCTGATACCAACTCAAAGGATTTAGAGTGTGACTTTCATAGAAATAATATGCTTTCCCAGTGGAAAGTCACTTCACACACTTAGAAATGAGTAAAAGAAAAGCTCTTTAATAGAATTTGTCCAGCTCTGGCTAATACTCCAAGAGGAACCAGCCTCAAAGAGAAGATTTTATTAACTTACATATACCTTAGGCTTATTCATTACATATACACTGCCATCCTTGATTCTTTTTCATGTTCCAGTCTCAGGATACACTTTGAACAATATAAAGCAGTGGTTCATAATGTTGCAACCCTTTAATACAATTCCTCATGTTCTGCTGACCCTCGACCATAAATTATTTTTGTTGCTACTTCATAATTTTGCTACTGTTATGAATCATAATGTAAATATATGTGTTTTCCAATAGTTCTAGATAACACTTGTGAAATGATCATTTGACACCCAAAAGGTTGTGACCCACAGATTGAAGAATACTGACTTAGACACAAGAGACAGCAACTCTGGCCATTTGGGCAGATGATAGATTTGCACAGAAAAAAATGTTGCCAGAATTATTGAAGTCACCAGTGTTGCCCTTTTTGAACAGCGGATACCTAAGCTCATCTTGTCTACCTAGTAAAATTATGCTTCTCCTGATAAGAGCACAGGGGACTAAATAGAAGACCAGTACTTAATGGTGCTTATGCTCCATCAGTGTTCCCTTGAAATTCCCCTTAGAGGCATGTTCTTTGACATGTGGATAGGCGTAATAGATAGTTTATAAGTCAGGGTTATTTCTTTAGAAATGCAGTCTAAATGGAGGTCAATCTGGCAAAACAACATTATCAAAAACTTTCTCAGCAAAATTTTTTTCTCAGAGTTTTTAACAAATCTGTTTAGTACACTGCTTCTGTTCCAGGCATGCTGAAGGTAGCAATCCTCTGTTTATTTCTTTAGCTAAATTATATTGCTTCAAGTTTCTCCTGCGTCATGACCACACAGTTAGAGAGTACAATCCTATGACACTCTCCATTTCTGACACCGACTACAAGTTCAAAGGATTCATAAAAAAAAAAAAAAGAAGTCATCAGTGTGGATGAGTCACAATAAGGGTGCATAGAGCTCAGTAACAGCTACTATACTTGCAGGTGCACCCAGCAAACTCTGAGATCTAAATGTTACTTTCTAGGAACCTGAAGACAAATGTCAGGCCTTGTTTGACAACAGAAAGCTCTTTTTATTTTATTTTATTAATTTATTCTTGTTACATCTCAATGATTATCCCATCCTTTGTATCCTCCCATTCTTCCCTCCCTCCCATTTTCCCCTTATTCCTCTCCCCTATGACTGTTCCTGAAGGGGATTACATCCCCCTGTATATGCTCTACATCTGACAAAGGTCTAATATTCAAAATATATAAAGAACTCAAGAAATTAAACACCACCAAACCAAATAACCCAATTGAGAAATGGGGCTTGGAACTAAACAGAGAATTCTCAACAGAGGAATATCCAATGGCTGAGAAACACTTAAAGAAATGCACACCTCCTTAGTCATCAGGAAAATGCAAATCAAAACAACTCTGAGATTCCATCTTACACCCATCAGAATAGCTAAGATCAAAAATTCAAGCGACACCATACGCTGGCGAGGATGTGGAGAGAGAGGAACACTCCTTCATTGCTGGTGGGAATGCAAACTAGTACAGCCACTTTGAAAATCTATCTGGTGCTATCTCAGAAAAATGGGAATAGGGCTTCCTCAAGACCCAGCTATTCCACTCCTTGGAATATACCCAGAAGATGCTCCAGCACACAACAAGAAAATTTGCTCAACCATGTTCATAGCAGCCTTATTCATAATAGCCAGAACATAGAAACAACCCAAGGGTCCATCAGTAGAAGAATGGATAAAGAAACTGTGGTACATATACACTAAGGAATACTACTCAGCTATTAAAAACAAGGAATTCCAGAAATTCATGGATAAATGGATTGAGCTAGAAATTATCATAATGAGTGAGTTAACTCAGAAGCAGAAAGCTCTTTACTACCTATTACAAAATAATAATGGTATAAATTGGCTTGATGACATGAGCCTAAAATTCTGTGGACTCTGGACGATGAGTTAGTATAGGATCATTTGTTTAAAAGACTTCCAGCTTACACTGAACAGTGTATGAAACTCTGTCAAAGTAAATGTGTGTAGTCTTTAATCCCAGCACTCAGGATAGAGAAGCAAGCAGATCTCAGCAGTTCAAGGCCAATGATATTTACATAGTGAAACCCTCTTTCAAAAGAAACAACAAAAAAAAAAATCCCACATCCCCTGGATGGGGAGGCCTGGTAGCACTCAGAAGAAGGATAACAGGCTACCAAGAAGAGACTTGATACCCTATGAGCATATACAGGGAGAAGAGATCCCCCTCAGTCACAGTCGTAGGGGAGGGGAGTAAGGGGAAAATGGGAGGGAGGGAGGAATGGGAAGATACAGGAATGGGATAACAATTGAGATGTAATATGAATAAATTAATAAAAAATATTTTTTAAAAATATCCTGTCTATAAATGGGAGAGGGGCACACATGTATGCATGCATGTGAGCATGTGGATGAATATGAATAACTAATGTACTCTACATTTGTTAGCATACTTCTGATTTTTCTTTGTAGTAAAAATATTCGTGTGTTTTTTATAGGTCACCACAGTTGTCCAACTCTGTCTTCTTGTAGGCTTATAAATTCTTCATCTTTATCATAGTTGCCAGGTTGAAGGACTGGAGATTATTTTGTCAATACAATTTAGGCTGTCTTTATAAAATGTGACAATTTATAACTGTGACAAATGTCAAAACTGGTTGAACTGCCTTTATGTTTTTGTATTAACTACTACAAAAGACAGCAACACTTTAAAAATAAATTTAAGCAAAGCAAATTCACTAGGAGATTCTTTTTGTTTGTTTGTTTGTTTTTGTTTTTCAAGACAGGGTTTCTCTGTGTAGCCTTGGCTGTCCTGGACTCACTTTGTAGACCAGGCTGGCCTTGAATTCACAGAGATCCACCTGCCTCTGCCTCCCAAGTGCTGGGGTTAAAGGCGTGTGCCACCGCCGTGTCCTGCTCACTAGGAGATCTTGACAGGAGTATGTTACTAACATACCCAGATTACGATGTTCAGAAAACTACTATCAAGACTCAGTTTCTCCATGTAGACATCCAGTTAGACCCACCAGCTGAAAAGATCCCTGAACAGACTCTGGGAGGAGATATATAAATGAGCCCAAAACTGGAGGGGAGCTATTGGAGACTTGGGATAGTTTTGGCTGTTCATAGCTCCACTTCGAGATGCTCCTAGACAGAACCACTCAAGGGAAGGTTCGGGGCTCTGGGCTCCAGCTGAGGTTCTGGGTTCTGGTTACTCCAGGTTCCAGCAGAAGAAATCCTGCTGATAATGCCAGGAGAATCTTTCCTCGGAATTGATATCCTTACAGTTGTGTTATTGTATTCTTTAATCCTCTTTTCCTATTGTTTAGGATAGTCAGGTTATAAGTGATGTGCGCTCGGTTAATGAGTTCATAATAAGATATGTTAGTTAAGAAAACTGAGCCTACATGGTAGTTTTTCAGTGCATAAAGATGGTACTGGACTCCTGGGAATATTCCTAAAGAGCTACTGAACTTCAGTGTATGATAGAATCCTGAAGAGGTTGCTTCCAATATTGTCACCAATAGAAATGCCTCAGCAACGGGGTGTATGAATTTGCTGGCAAGAGTGAGGGCAGGCAGGCTGAAAGCCAAATTTTCTTTTTCCTTGTTTTTTTGTGTGGGCTGCCATCAGAAGGTGTGGCCCAGATTTAAGATGAGTCTTCCTGTATTGAATAATCTAAGAAGGTCCCTCAGAGGACTTCTCAGCTATGTGAGTTTCCAGAAGGAGTCAAGTTGACAACTAAGAGTAGCTATTATAAACATTTAATTTAATTTAATTTTAAAACTTAAAAAAAAGGAATTCTGGGCACAGACACAAAATACCCTATTAACAGTCCCATTATCAGAAGGTCATTTAATATAGGGATTGCAGTATAAATTTATTTCATATGTTATAGCCAATTTTTCTGGCTAAAATATACACATAATAAGATGATGTAATCATGAGTATTTATAAGTCTATGCATCTGTGAATCTGCTAATATCATCAATATATAAAATATTTCCATCATACCAAAAAGTTCCCACTTAGAGGCCATTAGTATGTCCACTTCCAAACCAGACAACATTTGACACATTTCTGGAAAATATAGATAGGTTTGTATTTTCTGGAATTTCAAATATGTGGAAAAATGTTTGTTTTCATTCAAAAAACACATATCCTTAAAATAGATAAGACACCATTTATTTTGGAGACAAACATGAGTGAACATGTTTCAGGAACACAGATTCAAGTTACTCCAAAATCAATGTTTCAACATGACAACACTTTCATGAGCTGTCCTTAGTAATGGAGAAAAGAAAAACATTAACAAGGCATTGTCTTATTTTTATTTAACAAACTATTGGTGCTAGAGTAGGACTACAACAGACAATACATCTACCTGAAAGATGCCTATAGTCAAAAGGGAGAGAAAGGTAATAAAGAAAGTGAAGAAAATGTTTACATATAGTTAGAAGTCATAGTAAGGTCTATAAAAAGAACCAGTTTTAGACCGAGTGATAAAGCAAACACCTGGGAGGAGGCCATCAATGTCAAAACACAACCTTGCCTCAAACAGAAAAATAGTTCATTCAGGATGCAAGTATGAGTGAACATGGTCCCCAGAAACACAGATTCAGAATTCCCTCATGTTTCCATGTTACCAACAGTTTCATGATCTTTTATGGTAATAAAACAAAGAAAAAATAAATCAAGGTCCTTTCGAAAACCATCATAAAATAAAAGAGTTAACAGAAGGTGAGGAAACCTCTACTATAGCTCTTATATGCTGTCTTACAGTATCCCTAGCTTTTTGGCTGGTGGAAGCTGGAGGTTTAATAAGTTGATACATTTGAAAATGTTTCCCTTATAAGAATAATAGCTTAAATACAGTGGAGTGAGGGTTGGCTATTATCTTATAACACATTGTATTTAGAATCTGAAGAACCTGCAACACTGCAACCTCTCCACAATCAATGAAGTTCTAATCAGTTAGCCAGTCTTGTAAAACATTCAAGGTTATGTACAGCTTCTTTCTAGGTGCTTCCATTCACGTAGTTGTAAGGACAGTGTGGTAATGTGAGTGAGAATGGCCCCCATAGGTTCATATCTTTCAATGTCTTGTCCCCAGTTAGTGGAACTGTTTAAGAAGGATTAGGAAGTGCAGTCTTGTTGGACTGAGTGTGGCCTTGTAGGAGGAGGTGTGTCACTGGTGGTAGGCTTTGACATTTCAAAAGCCTTCTCCAGGTCTACTCTCCCTTTCTCTCTCAGACTGAAATTTTCAGAGTGACATCTCAGCTACTGCTCCAGTAACATGGTGCCTGCTGGTTCCATGTTCTCCCTACCATGACAGTAATGGAACTACACTTTGAAACTATAAAGAAGGCCCAATTAATTTTTTTTCTTAAGTTGCTCTGATCATTATGTCCACCTCATAGCAATAGAACAGTAACCTAAGACAGTTATTATTTCATTTAGGACTTTTGTAGACTCACTAATATTATTGCAGGGGTTGGAAGCTAATTCTCTTATGGCTGAACAGTATAACACATTGTACAGATGAACTAAAGTTTGTTCATCAATTCCCATGCTAAGGTGTATTTAAGTTGCTTTGTGTTTGTAGCCTCAATTAATAAAGCTACTATGCATATTTATACAGAAGTTTTAATATGAGCATGTTTTTTTTTATTTCTCTAAGTAAATTATGTATGGTAGATGAAATTTTTACTTTAAAGTGACTGTCAAACTGTCAAATACCTGGGATTTTTTATATTCTCACCAGCAGTGAGTATAAATTCTAGGCATTTCTACGTTCTCTCCTATATTAACTGCTATAATTTTAATTTTAGTTCTTTTATTGGATATGTAATCATTTTTATTATCATCTTAAGTCACATGTCTCTAGCAACTCAGGATGCAAGGCACCTTTTCATGTATTTTTTAGCTACATCATATATTCTTTTGTAAGGCCTTTTTTCAAATATTTTGCTCATTTTATACTGATGTGTCTTATTAACCTAGAATACATATATATTTTAGTACACATCTGTATTGAATACATATATATTCTAATATATACATATTATATATGTGTGTATATACATATATTGAAGTAGTCATTTGTTTGATATAAGTTTTGTGAACATTTTCTTACTCTGTGGCTTACCTTTTCATTTCTAAATAATGGATTTGAAAAAGCAAAACTTTTTAAGATGTAGCCTGGTCCAATTTATCTTTTTTTTTCTTTTATGGTTCATGTTTCTCTTTGTTGTATGAACCTTTTGCCAACTCTAAGGTCTTGACTATATTTTCTTCTAGAATCTGTGTACTTTTAACTCACAGTTACACCTATGTTCTGTTTTTGTTTTTCTGTATGGCATTAGGTAAAAGTAAAGTTATCACTTTTGGTTTATTGGTTTTACAGATAAGCATTTCTGTAAAACCTTCCTTCTCACCATTGTTACAAATCAATAGGCCATATACCGCTGGCTCTATTTCTGGGTGCTTTCTAGTCTAATGGTATATATAAAAATATTATTTACAATAGTTTTAAAAATCCTGAAGGAAGGTACTATAAGCCATCCAGCTTTGTTCTTTTTCAAAGCTTTGACTCTTCTGAACCATTTCAAACTGGGTGTTAAGTCTACGTAGTTTAGGATGACTTTGCTGGGGTTATAAACATGTGCCTCCTTATGCTCAATGCTTTGAATCAAACTCAGGGTTATGTCTTTGTGTATTAGTTACTTTCCTCTTGTTGTGATTAAGCAACATGACCAAGGCAACTTATAGAAGGAAATGTTAATTTGGACTTATATTTACAGAGGAATAAGACTATCGTTTTAGGATTACACTTGCTGATAGGAAACACCATGACCAAAAGCATCTTGGAAATGAAATGATTTATTTGGCTTATACTTCGATATCATAGTCCATTATTAAAGGAGGTCAGGACAAGAATTCAAATGGGGTCAGGAGCTTGAAGGCAGCACATGATGCAGAAGCCATAGAGGAATGTTGTTTGCTGTCTTGCTCTCCATCAAGGAAGTCAGGGAAGAAACTAAAGGCAGGCACCTGAAGGTAGACTGATGCAGAGACCATAGAGACCCTTCTTACTGGCTTGTTCCCGATGGCTTGCTCAATCTGCTTTCTTATAAAACCCAGAACCACCTGCCCGCTAACAATGGGCTAGGCCCTCCCACATCAATCACCAATTTAAAAAAATATCCTACAGGTTTGCATGCAGCCTGATCTTATGGAGGCATTTTCTCAATTAAGGCCCCCTCCTTTTCAATGACTCTATCCTGTATCAAGCTGGCATAAAACTAGCCAGAACAGCCATCATGATAGGGAAAGTGTGGTGCACGGCAGGAAGGGTGGCAGGAGGAGCAGGTCATTTTAAAACACAAGCAAGGAATAGAGAACTAACTCAAAATAGCATGAGATGTTAAACTCTCAAAGCTTGTCTTCAGTACTATATTTCCTCCAACAAAGCATGCCTCCTAAATTTTCCCAAACAATGCCACCAGCTGGAGGCCAAATATTCAAATACCTGAGACTATGGAGTCATCTCATTCAAGTCACCACAGTTTGCTGGCATCCACTCTACTAACTAAGCTCATCTCTATGTTATTTTCATTAATTTAGGCTTTAAAAAAAAACAGGATGGGCTTGAATTCTCTGTGTAGTCTAAGCCAACCTTGAACTTTCAGCAATATTCCAGCTTCATGCTCCTGATTTCTGAGTTCTAAACATGTGCCATCAAGACCTAGATTATGCATTTAATGGGGATCAAATCCAGGACCTTGCAC
Organism: Acomys russatus; assembly: GCF_903995435.1. NCBI lineage: Eukaryota > Metazoa > Chordata > Mammalia > Rodentia > Muridae > Acomys > Acomys russatus. The sequence continues at coordinate 73,380,739 of NC_067169.1, read as the reverse complement.
ATACCAAGTGTGGCAGTTTAAATGACAATGCCCACCCAAGAGACTTAGTACTTGATACTTATTTTGTAACTATTTTGGGAAGAGGGTTTAGGAGAGTTGGTGCTGCCTTGCTGGAGGAAATTCATCACTGGAAGAGAATGTTGATAGTTCATAGCCTCACTCCACTTCACTTCCAGTTCACTCTCCTTATAGATAAGCCACAAATAAACTCTATTTTCTATGTTGTTTTTATCATGACATTTTATCACAACAACAGAAAAGTAATTAGTATACTAAGTAAGCATTATACCAACTAAGCAACAGCCATATCTATAGAGTGAACTTATAAATTTGCTATAAAATACTGGTGAAAACAATAGATAGACATTGGGTAGGTAGTAGGTAGTATACAGAAGAAGAAGAAGAAGAAGAAGAAGAAGAAGAAGAAGAAGAAGAAGAAGAAGAAGAAGAAGAAGAAGAAGAAGAAGAAAAGACCCAGTATTAGTCTACTTTCTATTGTTATGATAAAACACTATGACCAAAATCAACTTGAAGAAGAAAGTGTTTATCTCCGGTTACAGCTTTAGTCCATCATGAAGGAATTCAGGACAAGAACTCAAGGCAAATACTTAAAGGCAGGAACTAAATCAAAGACCACTCAGGTCTGCATAGCCCTTTCCATGGCAGTGCAGCCAGAAGATACTCACATGGCTCTAGACTGCAACACAAACCATGAATATCTACATGGCTCTTGGTGGCACATGGGCCATGGATATCAACACAGACCCCAGCTGTGGTAGAACCATGCACCTAGATGTAGCCGGCCCTTGGGAGCAGCATGGACCCCAATATTTCTGCAGTTATGAAAATGACTTCGATTTCATTTTTCATTTTATCAGTGTATTTAATCATAGTACTAAATTTTTATAAAGTTGAGATATATAATTCATTTGCCAAAATATATACCCTTTTAAATATCTAATTTAATGGTTTATAGTGTATCCATGGGAGTGTGAAAATATAGACAATCTCTTATTCCAGAATATTACCATCATCTCAAAATAAGTTATGGGCATATTAGTAATTACTTCTCACTTCCCAATCCCTAGCAATTACTAATTTACATTCTGTCTCTATGGGTTCACTTATTCTACAAATTTTCTGTAAATGAAGTCATATAATATGTAACCTTTTGTATCTAACTTTCACATTGTGTAATGTATTCAGTTTATTTATAATTAACAATGTCCTGTACTTCATTTATTTTTGTAACAGAATAACTTTTTATTGAACTTTTCTTTTTCCATTGTGAGTATATAGACATTAAGCACTGTTGCTTTTGGGTTTTTGTTTGTTTGTTTGTTTGTTTTTTACTTTTGGCCACTAAGAATTGTTACTAGGAACATTCATGTGTTAATTTTGTGAGGAAACATGCATTCATTTAACGTCAACATTTACCTAGTAGAGCAGTTTCTGTACCACAGATTAAATCAATTTGCATTTGTGAAGCAAATGCACTATTTTATATCCCCATAGGCCAATGATTCTCATTCTGTGGATCATGACACCCTTTAGGTGTAAATTTACTCTTTCACAGAGGTCACATATCAGATATCCTGCGTATCAGATATTAACATTACAGTTTATAAGAGTAGCAAAATTATACCTGTGAAATTGCAACAAAAATAAAATTTTTGTTACAGATTACAACAAAATGAGAACTGTATTAAAGGATCACAGCATTAAGGAGTTTGAAAACCACTGCCATAGGCAATGATTGAAAGTTCAGAGTTCTCTATCTTTACCATACTCCTCACTGTCTATTTGTTTATTGTAATTACTACAGTTTGGAGCAAAATGAACTATGTCATCACAACTTGTGTTAAATTTTTCTTAACAATAATGATTCTGAGCATCTACTTAGAGGCTGAATTGGCCATTTGTTTATTTCCTTTGGAGAATGGTCTATTCAGAAACCTTGCCACTGTTTGAATTCATTTGGGGTTTGTGGTTGTTGTGGACTTGGAAGAATTCTTTCTAAATGCTGGATATTCAACTCATAACAAATATATATATGACTTATAAGTATCTATCCATTGTGTGAATTGTTTTTATTTTCTCGCTGATTGATTTTGCAGCACAAATTTGTTTTGTTTTTTAAATGAAATTCAATTAGTATATTTTTAATTTCATTGCACATGCTCTAATAAACCACTGTCTCGGGTCATAAAACCTTAACATTTAAGATTTCTTCAGAAATTTTTCATAGCTTTGGCTGTTGTACTTGATTGCTGCTCTGTTTTGAGCCAGTTTTTACATATACTAGGAGGTCTAAATCCCATTTCACTTATATCTGGCTATCTGACTGATTCAGTGTTATTTCTTAAAAATAGTATATTTGTTTCACTGACTTTTTCTATCACATATTCTCAAAATCATATCCCCGTATGTGGGGCAGTTTACTTCTGAACTCTTAATCCATTCTCATTGATATACATTTGTATTTTTAGTCCTGTATCATGCAGGTTTTGTTTAGGGCTTGGTGGCTTTGTGGTTGGCAATGTCTCCATGAGCTCCCATATTTGAACATTTGGTCTGCAGTTGGTGGCAATGTTTAAGAAGATTATGGAACTTTTAGGAGGTGGGGCCTATACAACAGGAGTACAGGGTGGGATATGGAGGTTATGGCCTTATACCACCTCCTGTTCTTTTTTTTTTCTTTTTCTCTCCTCCACCTTCTCTGTTTCTGCTTCCTGGGTACAGAAGAAAATGTGATCAGACAGTTTTCTGCTCTTGCCACCATGGTATTGCATTACTGCTGTGGTAGATTCCATTCCTCTGGAACTGTTAGTCAAATTATTTTTTTTCTCAATTTGCTTTCGGTCATGGTACTTTATCAAAGCAACAGAAAAGCAACTCATACACTGACTGAACTCATTTATTCATTGAACTTTTTCCAAGTCGCTTAGCCATGCAAAGCCATATCATCTTAAACTATAATTTAGTCTTAAACTTTCCTTTTAAACCTGAATATATTTTATTTCTTTCCTAAGTTAAAACTACATTTCCAAGACTGGAACTTCTAGTATGATGCTGAATAAAAGCAGTGGGAGTGGGCATATTTGTCACATTTCTCATTTTAGGACATAAGCACTCAATCAGAATGATAATGAGCTTTTCTTACATACCCTTTATCAGGTAAAACAAAACAAAACAAAACAAAACAAAACAAAAAAAAAAACAACAAAAAACCTTTCTATTTGTACATGTTGAGTGGTTTTAATTATGATATTTTGTTATGTTTAGTCAGATGCATTTCTGTGGTTATTGAGTTGCTTGTGTGGGTGTTGGTTCTTTTTTCTTTTTTCTTTTTTTTTTTTTTTTTTTTTTGTCTTATATTGGTAGATTTGTGTACTTTTAGTCACCTTTCTAAGATACAATAAATGCTATTTGGTCAAAGTGTATAATCCTTTTTATATAATGTTCAACACTCCTTGCTGGTATTTTTTAAGTGTTTTTTGTCAACATATATAACAACTGTTGTTCTAAAGCAATATTTTATTCTGGTGGCTTTTGTCTGGCTTTGCTTTCAAGGCAATACTAACAATATAGAAAGAATTAGAAAGTATTACTTCTTTTTCTATTTTTAAGTAGTTTGTAAGGGATGTTTTTTTTTTTTTATTAATTTATTCTTGTTACATCTCAATGTTTATCCCATCCCTTGTATCCTCCCATTCTCCACCCCCCCATTTTCCCATTATTCCCCTCCCCTATGACTGTTCCTGAGGGGGATTACCTCCCCCTGTATATGCTCATAGGGTACCAAGTTTCTTCTTGGCAACCTGCTGTCCTTCCTCTGAGTGCCACCAGGTCTCCCCCTCCAGAGGACATGGTCAAATGTGAGGCACCAGAGTACGTGAGAAAGTCATATCCCACTCTCCACTCAACTGTGGAGAATGTTCTGACCATTAGCTAGATCTGGGAAGGGGTTTAAAGTTTACCGCCTGTATTTTCCTTGGCTGGTGCCTTAGTTTGAGCAAGTCCTCTTAACTGATAGAATTCATAAGTGAAACAATGTGGTCCTGGGCTTTCTTTGTGAGACTAGATTTTATGTATTAATTTAATTTGTTTATTTCTCTAGGTCTGTCCAGAGACAGAGGCAGGCAGGTGGGCTTGAGTTTGACTCCAGGTCAGCTATGACTCCATAATAACACCCCAGAATAACTTTGAACTCACAAAGATCTTTTGCCACTGGTTCCCGAATGCTGGCATTAAAGAACTGGCCTCACAAAGTTATCCTTAGATTTTCATATATGCAATGTGACATGCATATCCATACCCAATCATACATACATTCACAATATGACAATTTTCTTTTTAAAAATATGTCAAATTTTGCAAATATGTTTGTACATTTGTCTTTTGTTTCTATTGTTGTAATTTCCTATATTAAGAACTAATGTAAAGGTTTTTTTTGGTTTTTTAGCAAATGTTTAAATCATTTATTGCCATTAAGTTACAGATCTGACTTACACTATATGGAAAACACTGGCACTTGTTACCATTGGAAATTACGTGTAGACATATGACCAACTCAGGGATGTACTGTACTGTAGTTGCTAAAGAAAAAGTCAAGAGTTTTGAGTACTTAAGTGCTTATAGTTATAAAATTTTGTTCCCTTAGATTTATACACAATTCCAATAGATAATATACATATTGCCGTAGATGGCTATAGAGAGAATCGTCACTCAGAATTATTACATTAGGTACATACTTTGAACTACTCTCGATGAAGACAAATAAGTTTTAGCATTAATAAGGCAGCCGAGAGTTGGGTTAGGGACCCCCGCTATTCTATAATGTTGGCATGGTTATTAGACATAGCATCTGTGTTTTCCCCTCAGCAAGACTGTTCATGCTGATGTGATCTGTGGCTCGGCAATAGTGGCTGGGACACTGGCCCTTTCAAGAGCTGGTCCTTGGAGGCTATGCAGTTGCCCGCTTACTCATCTCATAGTTGATAAGCCGGCCTCCCTGAATGAGCTGTGCTACTTCGTTTGTTACGTGGCATGCAAACAGAAGCCAGTTTCGAGGCTGCACCTTGTAGACAAATCTCATGAATGTCAAAGAGTAGCAACAAAGGGCGAAAGTGATCCGCCCACTGATGATCTCTGGAGATTTCTTCATGTCATTGATGGCAGCAATGGGGAGACACCAGTTGGCAACCGGGCCCCAGAAGTGCGTACTCATGAGATAGTCCTGAAAGTCCTTGCTCTGGACATAGTCCACCGCTTTGTGCACCAGCGCTCCAGCCATGGCCGTGTGTTCACAGCGACGCCGCTACCCAGACAAGTGACACTAGCGTTGACCCGGCTGAGGCCCTTGGCGCTCTCACCCCGCGCCCGCCTCACAACACCTAATGTAAAGTTTTTACATACATACAATTGATATACATTCCTCACATATTAACATTTTACAATGAAGATATTTTCATCTTAGAGGTAGTACTACTTACATTTTTATATTTATTATGTATCTTTTATGGACTTTTAAGAAAGTCTATAGTTCTTCCTTATATCTATCTTTACAGTTTACTCTGCTTAATGCAAGTATTTAAACCATTTACATTTAATGTGATTAAGAATAATGTCTGACACCTTAGTATTTGTTTGCAAAGGTGTCAGACACTGTTCTTGTCTTGCTTTCCTCAGTGTTAATTTTTGTCTGTTCCATCTGGCTTCTTCTAATGGTTTGTAAGATATATTTCTTAGTTCTGTTTTCATTAGTTATTCCGTGGATTCTGTCATTCATCTTAACCTACCATAACCTCTTTGGGGCGAAAAATTATTTCAAATAAAACATAAGAATTTTATAATAAATTTACAGTAATCTCACCACCCTCATAATGTTCAAATAAACCAAATAATACATTTTTACAGTTTTTACTTCAAATAGGCCTAAGCTTCACAATGTATTAGGAGAATAATTTTTTAAAATGTCATAGTGTTGGATTTAAATCATAGATGGGACACACCATTTCACAGCATTTCCCTTCAATTTCGTATAGTATTTCTTACCATGAAGGTGTGCTGGAGACAAGTTCCTTCATTTTTATTGTTGCCAGAGATGTATTCATCATGTTTTATTTTTTGGAAGATATTTTTGTTTAATAGATAATTCCTGTCAGACAGAGTATTCATCTATTTAGTGTGTTCTAGTTGATTATATCTTCTCACAGTATGAATATGGGCCAATGCCTTCTCCTCCTGGTTTTTATGGAGAAAACAACCTACAGGCACATTTTTGTTCTCTTACTCTATGACTAAGATTTTTGCCTCATCTTTGACTTGGAATAATTTAAATGTTAAAATCCTTAGTAATAATAATTTTGTAAGTATTTTCCTTGCTTTGATTGAGGCTCATTGTGGTACTTTTAATAGGCTCTGTCCCCCATGGGTGTGAGTTTTGAACACTTGGTTCTGTTAGTGGCGTTATTTGGGGGGAGGTTAAGGAATATAGTGTTGGTGGAAAAAGTGTGTCATTGAAGATGGACTTTGAGATTCTATAGCGTCCCCCTGCTTCCAGTTTTCTCCCTCTTTGATTTGTGATTCCATTTTGAAGATGTGAACTCTCTGCTTCTTGCTCCTGTTATCATGCCTTCCACTAGGATAGACTCTCTCTGAAACTAAGATCCAAGACAAACTCCTTCCATAAGTTGCTTTTGGTCACTGTGTTTTATCACAGCAACAAAAGTAGCAAATGCAATCACAGAGAAGTAACTTTATATTTTTCCCTGGAATTTAGTTTCACATATTCTTATTTTTTTTCTTCCCTGTGTTCATTAAGTTGTATTCTTTCCACAGATCCATCTTAAATTTCACATTTTTTGCAACCTTTGAATGAATAGGAACCTCTTCATTTTATCGAATACATTTTCATTTCTGTTAGTGAACTTTTGAATTTTTGTTGTTTTTAAAATATTTTTATTTCTAGGTTAAGAGTTTCTTTGTTCTCTGATTAATTGAATTGATATTTTATTTTTTATAACTATCTTTAGTTAACCTTCTTGCACCCTTGAAGTTTTCTCAGCTATACCCAAGATATGCATCTTTTCTGATTCATTTTTCAGTGATTGCCTCCCACCAAGGGTTTTAAACATTCCTGATTCCATACATATCCATAATTTTGTGGTAAAATTGGAAATTATAGATACCCATATCAGTGATTCTGAATTACATTATATTCTGAGGAAATGTTATTGTTCACACTAGTAAGCAGTTCACTTGCATGGATTCAAACTCCAAATATTATATCCCCTGTGGTGTGTAGCACCTGATATATTTGTGCAGTTATTACAGCTTCTTGCTGCTGCTATTTTTACCTAGGCTTCCTGGGAGTTTCACCTGCACCTGAATATGTTGGTGGTCAGCCAAGGATTTGGGCACAGCTTATCTTCAGATATCTAGGCCTCACTATCACTACACTCTTGTTTATGGGATTCTCTCCTAAATTAATCTACTGTCCTTTGACACATCATCCACACACACATGGAAGCAGGCTGAGAAGCACACATTTTGTCAAACTCAGTAAACCTTCCTAAATCTCATCTAATGTAGCTGATTTTCATGGACACATTTTTATCTACCCTGCCAGTTCTTATCAGAAACCCTGGTATTGCTGCCTCCCCTTCCTTTACACCACATACAGTTTAGTAGTCATCCAACATTAGGTGAGAGTTAACTATCAGACTTTGATCAGACGTTTTTTGCAGCTTTAGACTTTTTCATGAAATTATTATGCTGAGATGGGATTTTTTTTTTTTTTTTTTTTTTTGGTCTATTCTATCCATAAAGATGGAGAAAACTGAGAAAAAGAAGCCACAAACTTTGAATTCTTTGACTATAGTTTTCAAGAGCCAGCTTATATCCTTATTCTGCTTTGCCTCTTCTTAGATACTTTCTAGTACTTTACAATGTCAAGCACATATTACCTATATGCAAATTTGTACACATGCATTTAATCTTTTACAATTTTGTTTGCTGTAAGCTTCACTCAGATAGTCCACTTTGGTGTAATTAATGGAAGTTTAGAAGGGATAATCTCCCACTTAACTTTTAATTAAGGATTTTCTTTTTTTCACTGGTGTAAAAATAATACATATTCAGTAGGAACTATATGTCAAACTTTTGAGTTTTTAATCTTTCCTCACGCTAGCATTATGCATTACAATACTCACTTAACTTAACTCAAGCTATAGTTTGAGTTAGCCATGTAATTATGTGGATAAATAACCAGTATTCTATAATACCATATTTCTAATCTATGATGTTAATTAGTTTTGGTGTAACAAATTAAATGTGCCTTTGACTTGACTAATATTTTCAACTTAAAATGATTTTATCAGGATGTGTCTTCATCAAAAGCCAAGTACCTTCTATCTATATTTTGAAGAGTTTAAAAGGAACTTCTAGGTTCAAGTAGACATTTGAAAGCTTGATAGTAAATTGATATTTGAGGTTTTCTTAATGTTTATTTATTAGAATCACATTGATAGAAAAATCAAGTCTCTCTCTAATATGTTCCTCATATCCATGAAAGAATCATTTGTTAAACCACTGATTAGGTTATCTCAGAAGCAATTTTAGATATCAGAAAAATATATATTCTCCAGTGAAAAAACAGTTAATTATACAAACTTATTAAAATGTAACTTGGTAAAGCACACTGAGACAACCCTCGCCCCCCCCAAAAAAAAAACCCAACAACAAACAAATACAATGATATGGTTGAGTAGCTTATTTGGCCATTTGAAAACTACTAACATGAGTGAATTATTGGATAAAGATTACCAAGAAACTCTCAATCTTTGATCTCCACACAGGATTTTTTAAATAAAACTAGATTTAAAAGATTATTCACTTAAAAGTTGAGTTTGGCATTATATATTTCCAATCTTCTCATAAACATTTGACTAAATTTACAAAGCTAATACAAAACATTCTAATTTGGGAGAAAAAAATGTCTCTGAACTCTTCTAGATGGAACTACCAAAGTGAAGGAGTCTTTGAACAATTATCACTTTTAACATCCATATGTTTCTAAGTACACATACAAACACATGACAGTGGGAATCTCCTAGTGTTTGGTAACTTTGGCTTTTCAAAATTCATTGATTCCACTTGTATGTTGAGAGTACCAAGAAATAGTGTTTTGACAATAGGCAACCTTCAGCAAGCATGCAGCACCTCTCGAGATAGGCAACAACTTGAAAAACATTCTTTGGAATTTCAGAAACACAATAGTGATTACCTCTTTAGAAAAAAAGGCCCCATCCTAGTGAAATTTAAGTACAAAATACAAATAGATTAACAGTGGAAAAGTACATCAGTCTATGGCTTCCCTACTAGTCTTAAAAGCAATTGGGGTGACAATTGAACTTTGTGTGTTGGCCTGAATTGTCATCTATGGCTAAATGATGGGCAGTAGAATAAGAGCATCCAAGTTTGACCTGATTCTAATGTTTCCTCAGAATGAGTCAAACAACTTAATCTTCCCTATTTCTTTCTTTGTCAAATTTGATTTAAATATTTGCTAACAAAGTGATATAAGGAAAAATTGAGCATGGTGATACAGTGGTTAGAATGAAAATGCCACCCATAGGTTTATATATTTCAATGTTTGGTTCCCAGTTGGTGGAACTGTTTGGGAAGTTTTAGGAGGTGTTGCCTTGGTGAATGAGGTATGTCACTGGGGATTAGGCTTTGAGGTTTCAAAAGACCAAGCCATTTCAAATTAGCTCAGTTTGCTTCATGCCTACGGATCAAGATATAAGCTCGTAGTCACTGTTTCAGCAAAATGTTGTGAACTTTAACCCTCTGCAACCATGAGCCCCAAATTAAGTGCTTTCTTTCATAAATTGTCTTCATCATGATGTCTTATCATAGCATTAGAAAAATAATTATTACCTGGGAGATATTATTGGAAAAGAAAGAAACAATCTGTATTTGCTTTTGCTTTATTTTATTGTTACTTGTTTGTTTGTTTTCTTTTTGAGGCAGGATTTCTCTGTGTAGCCCTCTCTGTGCTAGAACTCACTCTGTAGACCAGGCTGGAGCTTCACAAATTGTACAGAAATAACAAGGCCATTTCCACATGTATTCATTTTTAAATTAAGCATAAAAGATAATAAATAAATGACATTTTACAAAGTGAACTTGTCTATGTATCTACCTCCTAGATGAGTAAATAAAATATACAAAAATCATTATTATTCATTATTTGCCTCATATTTTTAAAACTGTCCTCTTCCCTAAAGGTAAAAACTTTCATGAGTTCTATCAGCATAGCTAATGTTTGGCTGGTTTTAATCTTTATAAAAAGGAAATAAAAAGCTGGGATGAGTAATACATGCTTATAAAAACAGCACATAAGTGTCAAAGGCAAGAAGATTACCATTAAGTTTGAGGTCAATTTGGTCCACATAGCACATTTCAGGCCAGCTTGGACCTTATAACAAAATCTTGGCTCAAAAAAGTCTTCAACAAAAAAGAAGCAATAACATTCATGTTCTTTTTTTTTTCTGTTTCTTCCTCAACAATTTATTGTTGTAAAACACCCTTGTCATTGTGTATTTAAGTAATGAGCCCATTGTTACATAATATTCCATTTTGGGTTGGCCTAGGCCAGAATTTGTGTGTCTTAGTTCAGGTTTTGTCGAGACACCATGACCAAAGCAACTCATATAAAGAAAAACATTTAATTGGGGTTACCTTACAGGTTGAGGTTTAGAACATTAACATTATGGCGAGCAGCATGGCAGCTTGCAAGCAGACATGGTGCTGGAGAAGGAGTTAAGAGTTCTACATCTTGGTCCACAAGCAGTAAGGAAGAGACTGTGTGACTGAGCAAAGCCTGCCTCCACAGTGCACACTTCCTCCAACAAGGCCACACCCACTTCAACAAACCCATACCTAATAATGCCCCTCTCTATGAGCAAAGCATTCAAACATATGAGTCTATGGGGGCCGTATCTATTCAAACCACCACAGTATATCTATGAATGAACAATTTTGGATATATTTATTTTTGTTTTTTATGAACAGTGTTTCTCTATAATATTCTTTCACTTCATATTTTATGTTTATGTATGAGTGCCTGCATGTATATGCAGTACCTTTGGAGGCCAGAAGGTTTTGATCACCTGGAAACAGGAGTTATAGTTGGTTGTGGGAATGTATTGCTGAAATATATATATAGGAATGTAAAACTGATCCCAGACCTTCTATCTGCTAAGCCATCTCTTCAGCATTTAAAATTATTCTTGTACATGTCTTTTGGTACACGAACATATATACTAATCTGGGGTGTACACCTAGGTATAAAATTGATCTTAGAGTATAGTAGTGCTTGTTTTAACAAATACTGCCATTTAACACAATTTTGTATACGTATTGATATGTTTTTAGGATTTTATTTGAATGGTAAGTATTTATTTGAATGGTAAGATCCTTCAGTAATACAGCAACATGCAAATGCAAAGTCAGAGAACAAAATAGAACAGTGAACATGATTCACATAGTCACTTAACAAGCTGACAGCAACCTGTTTGTTTTGTTGGTTGCTCAGATGGTTACTTGGTAATTATGAGAAGCAGGATCTTACTATGAAGCAAGGCTTGCCTAGAACTTACTATATAGCCCAAGCTCATCTAAAGCCCACAGTGATAGTTCTGTTGCAGCCTCCTCAGTGCTGAGATTACAGGCAGCATGCCTGGCTGATAGGCATTTTATTTGCGTATCATTGAGCTGAGCACTGGCAATGCAACCTAGTGCAGATCAGTCTGTTCTTGACAAATAACTCTACAGTGTTCCTTATTAAAATCATATTCATTTTGCTATGAATGGTTGTACATGCCTATAATCCTACCACTTGAAGAGTAGAGGTTGGAGTTTGAGCTTGTGAGTTGAAGTGAGTTCAAGGCAAGGTAGGGCTACATAGGGATACCCTGTCTCAAAACAAAACAAAAAGCAACAAAGACAACTACAGCAAACTGTCCCTGTCTTTCTTTTTTCCACTTTGGAAGCTGCTAACTTGCACTTCCTGTTTACTCAGGTAATTAATTTTATTCCTTCTCAAGTCTCTGATGGGGTTGAAGACCACACAGTTTAGTTTTACAATTAAGTTAATTGCTTAGGGGTTAAGATGTTTTTAGGTCTAGATAGATATTTTAACTTGATAGTGATGAGATATGATAGATAATGATTTACATTCAGAATTTTAGATGCACCAAGATAGGAAAGATGTTTTCTTCAAGGATGCCAAATACAAATAGCCAAAACACTATGAATGTAACATTTATATAATTCCTGATTGTTTCATGGTTTTTCTTGCTGTATGTAGTTTACTTTATATATGTGTGATAATATGAATGTACATGTATATGTGTGTATATATATATATATATATATATAAATTAAGAAATTTTTAAAAAACAACAATGTCCATTCATCAGAAAACAAGAAAAGATATTTGTCTTCTTATTACATTATCTAAGTTATACATTCTTCCCAAATCCATATGGAAAAATCATGATCCTCACTATTGAAGAATATAACTTTACTTGGAAAGAAGGTCTTTAAGACACTAATAAATAGAAAAATGAGTTTATATACATGCATCAAAATTCAACATGGCCTGTTCCTTTATAAAAATAATAATGTGGGACTAGAGATATGGTTCAACAGTTAAGAGGACATGCTGCTCTTGCAGCTGACTACATTTTTTTTTCTCATCATTCACAGGGTAGCTCATAACCAACTGTAACTCCAGTTCCAGAGGCTCTGACACCATCTTCTGGATTCTGTAGGCATAAGGCATACAAGTGGTACACACACACACACACACACACACACACACACACATACACATACACACACACACAGGCAAAATATTCATAGAAATAAAATCAGTAAATTAATTTTTTTTTTTTTTGGTTTTTCAAGACAGGGTTTCTCTGTGTAGCCTTGGCTGTCCTGGACTCACTTTGTAGACCAGGCTGGCCTGGAACTCACAGCAATCCACCTGCCTCTGCCTCCCGAGTACTGGGAATAAAGACACGCACCACCACCGCCTGGCTAGTAATTGCATATTTTAAGAGCAATAAAAATGAAAACCAAGTCTCTTCTTGGCAGCCTGCTATCCGATAGCAGGCTGCCAAGAAGAGACTTGAAATCCATCAATATAATCCACCATATAAACAAACTGAAAATAAAAAACCAAATGATCATCTCTTTAGATGCAGAGAAAGCATTTGATAAAATTCAACACCCATTCATGTTTAAAGTTTTAGAGAGATTGGGGATACAAGGCACTTTCCTCAACATAATAAAGGCTATATACAATAAGCCAATAGCCAGAATCAAAGTAAATGGTGAGATAATCAAGGAAATTCCTCTAAAATCAGGAATAAGGCAAGGCTGCCCACTCTCTCCATATCTCTTCAATATAGTACTCGAAGTTCTAGCCAGAGCAATAAGACAACAAAAGGAGATCAAGGGTATCCAAATGGGAAAGGAGGAAGTCAAATTATCCCTCTTTGCAGATGATATGATAGTGTACATAAGTGACCCTCAAAACTCCACCAGAGAACTCCTAAAGCTGGTAAACACCTTCAGCAAATTAGCTGGATACAAAATTAACTCAAAAAAGTCTGTAGCCTTCCTATACACAAATGACAAGCTTGCAGAGGAAGAAATTAGGAAAACCACACCCTTCACATTAGCCACAAGCAATATAAAATATTTAGGAGTTACTCTAACTAAGCAAGTGAAGGACTTGTTTGAAAAAAATTTCAAAACTCTGAAGAAAGAGATTGAAGATGACATGAGAAGATGGAACGACCTTCCTTGCTCATGGATCGGGAGAATTAACATAGTAAAAATGGCCATCCTACCAAAAGGATTCTACAGATTCAATACAATCCCTATCAAAATGCGTACACAATTTTTTAAAGACATTGAAAGTTCAATTCTGAACTTCATATGGAAAAACAAAAAACCCAGAATAGCTAAAACAATCTTGTACAATAAAAGGTCCTCCGGAGGAATCTTTATACCTGATCTCAAACTGTATTATAAAGCAATAGTAATTAAAACAGCATGGTACTGGCACAGCAACAGGCTGGTTGATCAGTGGAATCGAATCGAAGACCCAGAGATGAATCCACACACATATGGTCACTTGATTTTTGACAAAGAAGCCAAATCCATTCAATGGAAAAAGGATAGCATCTTCAACAAATGGTGCTGGTCTAACTGGAGGTCTATGTGTAAAAAAATGAAACTGGACCCATATTTGTCACCTTGCACAAAACTCAAATCCAAGTGGATTAAAGACCTCAACATAAAACCAGAGACACTAAGCCACTTAGAAGAAAAAGAGGGAAAGAGCCTGGAACATATTGGCACAGGAGACAACTTCCTGAACAGAACACCAACGGCCCAGGCCTTAATGTCAACCATTAATAAATGGGATCTCATGAGGCTGAGAAGCTTCTGTAAGGCAGGAGACACTGTCAAGAGAACAAAGCGACAGCCTACAGACTGGGAAAAAATCTTCACCAACCCTACATCTGACAAAGGTCTAATATCCAAAATATATAAAGAACTCAAGAAATTAAACACCACCAAACTGAATAACCCAATTGAGAAAAGGGGCTTGGAACTAAACAGAGAATTCTCAACAGAGCAGTATCAAATGGCTGAGAAACACTTAAAGAAATGCTCAACCTCCTTGGTCATCAGGGAAATGCAAATCAAAACAACTCTTAGATTCCATCTTACACCCATCAGAATGGCTAAGATCAAAAATTCAAGCGACACCACATGCTGGCGAGGATGTGGGGAGAGAGGAACACTCCTTCGTTGCTGGTGGGAATGCAAACTAGTACAGCCACTTTGGAAATCTATCTGGTGCTATCTCAGAAAAATGGGAATAGGGCTTCCTCAAGATCCAGCTATTCTACTCCTTGGAATATACCCAGAAGATGCTCCAGCACACAAAAAGAAAATTTGCTCAACCATGTTCATAGCAGCCTTATTCATAATAGCCAGAACATGGAAACAGCCTAAGTGTCCCTCAGTAGAAGAATGGATAAAGAAACTGTTGTACTTATACACTATGGAATACTACTCAGCTATTAAAAACAAGAAATTCCTGAAATTTGTGGATAAATGGATTGAGCTAGAAATGATCATAATGAGTGAGTTAACCCAGAAGCAGAAAGAGTTAAATGGTATATACTCACTTATATCTGAATACTAGCCCAAGGGGCATGTCCCACGAAAGCCTTCACTTACCAGGAAACTGGGACAGAGGGGAGGACATCCTATTGGGACTCTAGATGAAGGAAGCATGGGAGAATAACAAAGTAGAAGGATCCAGAGGGTCCTAGAAACCTACAAGTAGAACATTATGATAGGCAGATTTGGGCCCAGGGGTCCTGCTCAAACTAAGGCACCAGCCAAGGACAATATAGGCGGTAAACTTTAAACCCCTACCCAGATCTAGCCAATGGTCAGAACATTCTCCACTGGTGAGTGGAGAGTAGGATATGACTTTCTCACGTACTCTGGTGCCTCACATTTGACCATGTCCCCTGGAAGGGGAGACCTGGTGGCACTCAGGGGAAGGACAGCAGGTTACCAAGAAGATACTTGATACTCTATGAGCATATACAGGGGGAAGAAGTCCCCCTCAGTCACAGTCATCGGGGAGGAGAGTAAGGGGAAAATGGGAGAGGTGGAGAAATGGGAGGATACAAGGGAGGGGATAACCATTGAGATGTAATATGACCAGGAAACTGGGACAGAGGGGAAGGCATCCTATTGGGACTCTAAATGAGAGACGCATGGGAGAACAGCAAAATAAAAGGATACAGAGGGTCCTAGAAATCTACAAGTAGAACAATATGATAGGCAGATTTGGGCCCAGGGGTCCCGCTCAAACTAAGTCACCAGCCAAGGACAATACAGGAGGTAAACTTTAAACCCCTTCCCAGATCTAGCCAATGGTCAGAATATTCTCCACAGTTGAGTGGAGAGTGTGATACGACTTTCTCACGTACTCTGGTGCCTCACATTTTGACCATGTCCCCTGGAGGGGGAGACCTGGTGGCACTCAGAGGAAGGACAGCAAGTAGCCAAGAAGAGACTTGATACCCTATGAGAATATATAGGGGGACGTAATCCCTCTCAGGAACAGTCATAGGGGAGGGGAATAATGGGAAAATGGGGGGGGGAGGAATGGGAGGATACAAGGGATGGGATAAACATTGAGATGTAACAAGAATAAATTAATAAAAAAAAATTTTAAAAAAATGAATAAATTAATAAAATAAAAATTTTAAAAATGAAAACCAAAAAGAATATGAAAAGGGATTATAAGTCCAATGGTTAATTTATGTATCAATGTTCCTGGTACCCAGAAATGTAGATAAGTATTATTTTCTGAGTATGTGTGTAATAATGTTTCTGTTAAGATTGACATGTAAACTGATGATCTCAGTCAATGAAGCAGATTGCCACCATTGGGTGGACACCTGTAATGGGTAAAGTGCTGAATACGAGAAAGGTGAGAAGTATCCACTCTGCTTGGTAAGACAGGACATCAATCTCCTCTGCTTAGACTGAGACCATTAGATCCACTACTTCACAGTGTTTACTAACTTCATCTCTGTCTTTTTGAAGTCTGCAATTTGCAGATAGAATGTTATAGTACTTCTCACCCTACATAATTGCATGAATCATTTCTCATTTGTTGTGTTTCTCCATAACACACTGATTAACACTAGGATATAAACATATGCACACACAGACAAAAGAACACATGTGGGATACAGTGAGAAGGCTAGCAAAAGACGTGGTAGAAGAAATCAGATACACCAACACTTTGACCTTGAAATCAGCCTCTGAAACTGTGAGAAAACCGATTTTCATTGAGCCGTTTAAATTGTACTATTTTTCTATAGCACCTGTACTGTTTTTGCTTGATCTCTGTTGCTGTGATAAATACCACAACTAAAAGCAACAAGAGAGGAAAGGGTATATTTCATCTTACACTTCCAGGTCCCACTCAATCATTGATAGAAATCAGGGCAGGATCTCAAACAGAAACCATAGAGAAATGCTGCTTACTGACTGACTTACTGGCCATGGTCCCACTTGAGTAGAAATATTACTGTCCAAAGTAGGTTGGGCCCTTCCAAATCAGTGATCAATCAAGATAATCTTTCCCAAATATGGCCATGGGTCAGTGTGATCAAAGCAAATCTTCAACTGTGGTTCCTCTTCCCTGATGACTTTAGGTTTTAGCAAAGTTAAGAATAAAAACTAATCAGGATACCTACTACTCAGCTAAGAAACATCATGTTTGGCAAATAATTTTTGGTACGATACGAAATTCATGATGCATAAATGAAAGAAATTAAACTAAATCAAATTTTTTTTTGTTTTTTTTTCAATTGCTACATGTGAAATTATATTTTTAAATTTTTTTATTATTAATTTATTCTTGTTACATCTCAATGGTTATCCCATCCCTTGTGTCCTCCCATTCTTCCCTCCCTCCCCTTTTCCCCTTATTCCCCTCCCCTATTACTGTTCCTGAGGGGGATTACCTCCCCCTGTATATGCTCATAGGGTATCAAGTCTCTTCTTGGTACCTGCTGTCCTTCCTCTGAGTGCCACCAGGTCTTCCCCTCCAGGGGACAATCAAAATTTTAAGCATTCGCTTTGTAAAAGATTAAGAGAATGGAAAATGAACCACAGAATGGAAGAAAAGTACTTGCAATGGTATTTTTGACAAGAGAATTATGTTAAGAATACCTAAAGCCAAACTAGAGAGATACTCAGTGGTTAAGTGCACTGGCTGTTCTTGTATGGTGGTTCTCAACTATCCAGTTACAAAGGATCTGACACCATTCTCTGGCTTCCACAGGCACTAGCATATATGTGATGCACATATATATGTGCAGACAAAATGCTCACACACATAAAATAAAATTATATATATATATTTGCTTTTTTGACACAGGGTTTCTCTATGTAGACTTGGATGCCCTACACTCACTTTATAGACCAGGCTGGCCTCGAACTCATAGCGATCTGCCTGCCTTTGCCTCCCAGAGTGCTGGGATTAAAGGTGTGTGCCATCATGCTTGGTTTAAAAATATTTTTAAAAGAATAGGGGAAAGATTTTCAATTACTAACTATCAGAAGCTAAAACTCTGATAAAGATATAGGCAATTTTCAACAGATAGTTCCCCCAAAGAATACACGCAAATGCCATAAAAACACAGAGTTGATGGTGCTGTGGATTATGTGCTTGCCACACAAGCATAGGGACCTTAGTTTAGATCCCCAGGTGTGAAACTTTGAGCCTGTATCTCTAGTCCTGAGGTCAGAGTCAGGGGACTCTCTGGAGCTTGCTGCTTGACAGCTTAGCCGATTGGCAAGCTGTGGATTCAGTGAGGAATCTTGTATCAAAAGCTACGACAGAGAGTGAAAAAAGAAGAGAACCAAACTCATCCTATGGCCTCCACATATTGATGCATGTACACGCTCATACTCACGGGGAGGGAGGAGAGTGAGGGATGGAGGAAGGAACTGCAGCTACAGTCTAAAAGACTTTTACAGTAGACAGACAATAAAAGATTTGCCACTAAAATATGTAAACACTCTTAACACCCAGCAATAGACTCTTAACATAACTTAAAATGGACAATATATCTGAAAAGTCACTTCCTCTAAGATGACATACTTTACAGATTCAAATAAGCATATTTTTCAGGGACATGGAAAGATATTGTAAAGTTGTTGTGAAGCTACATGTAAAATCACAGTGACATTCAGCTCTGCACATTTTAAAACGACTTACATGAACAATGCAGACCATACCAAGTGTTGTTAAACATAGGGAAGAAATGAAACTCTTGTTCATTACTGGTGGCAATGCAAAACAGTACAGCCATTTTGGAAAATACTTTGGCAGTTCTCTTATAAGCATAGATTTAGCCATACAATCCAGAAATTCCACTCCTGGGCTTCTATCCAAGTGAAATGAAAATCCATGTTAACACAGAAACTTGTTTAAGAATGTTCATAGCAGCTTTATGTGTAATTATTCACAACTAGAAACAACCCAAATTGTAAGGAAAACCCAGATTCTCTCTAACAGTGGAATGGAAAATTAAAACATAATGTAGCCATACAACGGAACACTATTCAACAATAAAAAGGAAGAAACTAGTGATTCATGTAAGACCACGAATGAGACTCCAATTCATTACACAGCATGATACATATACAGTGTACGATTCCATTTACATAACATTCTTTAAAAAGGCAAAACTATAAGGATGCATAACAAATAGGCAATTGGCAGGAAATAAAGAGGTAAATATATAGGTGATAAACAAGATAGGGCTCAGGGATTTAGCTCTGTGGTAGAGCACTTGCCTAGCAAGCTCAAGGCCCTGGGTTTGGTCCTCATCTCTGTGGGAAAAAAGACAAAAAGATAAACAAGAAAAAATTTTGAAGGGGGAGACAATGGTGATTGTCTTAAGGCTTCTATAGCTGACCGAAAGCTGTTTAGGGAGAAAAGAGTTTAATTCATCTTATATTTCCAGGTAACTTTTCCTCACCAAGAAAAGTTGGAACAGGAAGGAACAAGCACGGCTGGAACCTGGAGGCAGGAGCTGATGCAGAAGTCATAAAGGAGTGCTGCTTATTAGCTTGTTCCTTGTGACTTACTCTATCTGCTTTCTTATAGATCCCAGAACCACTAGATAGCACCACTTATAGTGGGATGGTGTCTCCCACATCAATCACTAAGAAAATGCTCTATAGGCTTCCTACAGCCCAATCTAATGGAGACAGTTCCTCAACTGAGGTTTCCTCTTCTCAAATCATTCTAGGATATGTCAAGTTGACTTAAAACTAGCCAACACAGTGATAGATACATAGTAATACATTTTTCATGAAACAATCACCAAATGAGTGATTTCTGCTGTATAAAATAACTTTTTAAGTGGTAAATTCAGATATCTAGGAGGCAAATACTAGGCTTTTTCTTGGAAACAGACCCTTTGTTTAACTTTCTAAACATAACAAGAAGTTCAAGGATAATTAATTGCAAAGTAAAAGATGCTATGGAGTATCCAGAGAAATGGAAACAATTTTTGACTGCTAAGAAGAAAGCCTAAGATTCAGCTACAGATGAATTTATGGGATGTGATCTATGACCTGCATAGTGGGACTGAGAGGGGGAACTACTGAAATTTTTGAAAAAGAAGACCGCTACAGCCAGCATTGCACTTTCTAGAAGCCATTCTGGTTGTGATATTGGGAAAGGATTTGACATGTAGGAAAAGTGAAGGTAGGGAGATAAGTTAGATTTTTGCCACAGTCCAAATGAGATACAGAAAGCTTGGGCTCAGGCAGTTGTCATAGAAATATAGAGTAAGTGAAGGTTTCTGAGCCCTCTGGAGTGTAGGTACATAAGCTCAAGAGAGCTGGAGGGAAAGTAATGACCTGAGCAAAGGATCATTTAACTTTGAAAGGGTTCTCACTCTCTTGGTTTAGTCAGAAGGGAGAGAATCGGTATTTCTGGGGCCTATTGAAATTTCCATGATATAAATACACATGAATCACATCATATCTTTTTTAAAATGGCATGCTTTTCAGAGGTTCTACTGAAATTCAAATGACAACCTAATAACTGATAAAATGACCCATACCTAGGATAACCATGTCCCATTTTACTTATACATTGTCCCTATTTATTCCAGGTTTCATAGCATAATTATGGCTATATGATTTTTATATACTGTTATTAGTTGTTTGAGAATTTCATGCATGTTTTGAACATATTCACCATGCTTTTCCTACGAACTCTTTCCAGATCCACCCTATTTTCCCTTTCCACCCAACCTGTGTCTTTGGTTGTTGTTTACTCCTACCAAGGCCAATTTGGGCTGTGCAAATATTCTTGGTTACATGGCTTTCCAGTGGAATATTCTCAACTTATCAAAAGTTACACTTATAGATAATGCTGCTGCTTCCTACCCTAGCAGCTAAGAATTGCACTAGCTCTTCACTTGGAATGGCCCTTTATGCCCAACTTCCTGACCATAAGATGCTAATAGCAGCATCTCCTCTCATTCTCAAAAGTACGGCTTTGAATGATCAAATTTAAGGGTTGCCATAACCAATAGACACTTCTCCACATGAATATTCTTCAAGGGAAAACATGTCAATGTGTTAACAGATTCAACTTTTGAACAAAATATTCTAGATTTGTTTATATTCAAAGGCCAGTAGGAAAGTAAAATAGGATTAAAAACTGTAAATAAACAGAAAAGTAAACCATCAAGTAACAACAGAAAAGTCAATCAAAATAATCACTGAGTCACTTCCATTTACTTTCCTTTTCTTCTTCTTCTATTTTGTACTGACTGGGTGTAAAATTTAAAGCCTTCCTGTCTCTCTGTGCTTAAAAATTCCGACAGAGTGCCCTTAGGCCTTGAAAGGAATTAGAAGGTTGTGGCTGGTTGCTAGGTCCCTGCCTTTTCTCCTTTCAAAGTGTCATCCTTCATTCTGTCTCCTATAACCCTATGAGAAACCAAAGCAAGCTTGCTCAGTAGGGTTCCTTGTGAACAATCAAGAATTCTGCACTAAATCATCACCTCACTTATAGATCCACATAGATCAGACACACAGAGAGAAGCATAACAACGTTGTTTTCTGGCACACTGTTGTATCACATCAAGATTGGTTTTTGATGCATCCCAAACCCTATTTTTCACACTCTGACCATGATGTTAAAATATAATCCTGGCCTGTGTGAGCCAATATAAAAGCAACAGACAAATCAAGTCC
Organism: Acomys russatus; assembly: GCF_903995435.1. NCBI lineage: Eukaryota > Metazoa > Chordata > Mammalia > Rodentia > Muridae > Acomys > Acomys russatus. The sequence goes on along the minus strand of NC_067169.1, from coordinate 73,358,824 downwards.
TAAGACAACGAAGTCTGAAGAAGATATATATAAAATTATTTCTACACATCCTATCATTATGAGGGACTTGCAATAACATATACGATCACTGGTTGTAATGTATTATATTCACTTTTAGTAGTAATCAGATGATGACTAACTCATTAAGTTACACCCACTTTTAAAAAATCTTTTTTTGCTTAAACTTTAGTTTAAAATTGGATTTAGCGTCTTAGAAACACTTCTTAGATTCAAATCCTTGAATTAAACCCCTAAACCAAAAGATTAAATTTTTTTCAATATCTCTATAATTGTCTGATGCCTTCAAATTTCGTAAAATGAAATGTAATTTGCCTAAGGCTAGTATTTCTGATGTCTACATGTCTTCAGCTCTCAAAAGACTCTTCCCCATTCTCTATTTGTTTTGGAAATCTGTAAGGCAGATAATTCAGATCTACTTTTAAGCACAAGAAGAAACATACATGTCACCAGTTTTCTTCATAAAGGAGTAGATATACTTTCTCATTCTACTAAATCTAAAAGGGGTTTCTATATATGATGTACTCATAAAAGTTGTTCAGACATGGGATACATGGGCTCTTGCAAAGAAATCTAGAAACCTTTTCACTACCATTACTACCACCAACAGGGACTAAATCTGTGGCCACCACCATCTGCTTTCTTATTTATTGTTCTGCATTGTAAATTGTCTATTTATTTGTTTGTCATTCATCTGAACTCCACAGATCACTTGAAAACAAAGGGTGCTTTCTCCTCATCTTTATTTCCCTGACACCTACCATGAAAGAATTTCAGTAACTTCTTGAATGAGTGAACAAAATTGCCTTTGATTTTTTTTGTTTAAGACCATATATAACTCTTGTACCACTGCATTTTATATAATAAATGTTCTGTCAGAGTTAGCTTTTATATGTTATAGTGGAGACTGGCAGAACCATGCTACAGCTACCTATTGGCTGTTAAATTTTCAGGAACTTCAAAAGCCAAATAAATTTTTGTAGTTTAAACACAGGACTATGGTCAGAGTATTTCCACAATGAAAACTGGAAGACATTATTGTTTTGCATCCTCACCACCGGAGCCCATCATTAAATATTGAGGGCACACAGGTAGTATGTTTTCCTAGAGCTTATGTTAGTTAGATTTTTATTGCTGCAACAAAATTCATTAAAAAGAAGAAAGGTTGCTCTTTCCTTACAGACACTGACATTTTTGTACATGGTCACTGAGCCTTGTTCCTTTTGGGAAGAACATATGGTAGGGTTCTATTTCTCACATAGCAGTCAGGAAGCAAATATCTCTCTCAAGGAAGCTCCACCCTTCTAACACCCATCTACCTCCACAGTGACCTAACTTCTTTCCTCTATGCCTTAGCAACTACCTCCTAAGTGTTCTGCTAGGCATCATGTTACCTCAATAGACTGACCAACAGGTCCTGAAAAATCAAGACACAAAGAATAGTAATTGATGGTCCCTCTAGGCTGTAAGTAGTAATAGTAGTAGTGGTAGTAATAGTAGTAGTAGTAGTAGCAGCAGCAGCAGCAGCAATAGTAGTACCTCACATGTTAAAACAGGACATAACAAAAAATAGGTGGTTGTCATCCACTGTAGCTAGGTCAGTTCAAAGAATTTCAGAGATGTCCTTTTTAGGGAGTATATACAAAATGCTGTTAATCTTTCCTTAGTAAACTTCAAATTTATTGGTACTTGAACCCTTCTATATATTGCATCTTACATACTTACTCATTACAGACTGAATTCAGAGTAACATAAAATGAATTTGTAGGAAAAACACGCCCTTTTCTTAGAAGTGGCCAACATGGGAATGACTCAAGGGAGATAACATTGGAAGAAGAAATGCTTGCCCATGTTAGCCACAATCAGCCCATTGTTGTTTTGCTCATTTCACTTTTTTTCTAGGAACAAACAAGTTTACTTGTGTCAGCTGCCACAACATCTGCAGTCAGTTTTCCCTCTTACACAATTATCACTTCTAAGACCATATCCACCATCCACACTTTTTCTCGAGTATATTCTTGTTTCTTGCTTACTCCAATTAAACACTTGCCTGCTTAATCTACTAGTATCCTATCTGAGTTTCTTCCTGGACCTTGAGAAACAAGACTACTGCTGGAGTAGAGACCAGAGGAAGCTAGAGACAGTCCCACTATCTCACAATAATGTCACCACCTAGCAACCTGGCGTTTAACACATGAGCCTATGAGAAATAGTCAAGACTCAAATCTCTACAGAACTTGAATCCATCTAATTTTGTAAACATGTGTATGAAAAATTGTGGACCTGATACATGTTCACATTAAGAAGGGAGAAAAAGGGGGAACATATAGGGGACATGAAGGAACTAGGTGGAACTTCAACCTGCCATCACTGCTCACTTTGTTCAGGGAAAAAAGCCATTTTTTTATTTTATTAATTTATTCATATTACATCTCAATGGTTATCCCATCCCTTGTATACTCCCATTCCTCCCTCCCTCCCATTTTCCCCTTACTCCCCTCCCCTATGACTGTGACTGAGGGGGACTTCCTCCCCCTGTACATGCTCATAAGGTATCAAGTCTCTTCTTGGTAGCCTGCTATCCTTCCTCTGAGTGCCTCCAGGTCTCCCCATTCAGGGGACGTGGTCAAATATGAGGCACCAGAGTACATGTGAAAGTCAGACCCCACTCTCCACTCAACTGTAGAGAATGTCCTGTCCATTGGCTAGATCTGGGTAGGAGTTTGAAGTTTATGGTCTGTATTGTCCTCAGCTGGTGCCATAGTTTGAGGGGGACCCCTGGGCCCAAATCTGCCTATCATAATTTTCTTCTTGTAGGTTTCTAGGATCCTCTGGATCCTTCAACTTTGCCATTATCTCATGCTTCTCTCATCTAGAGTCCCAATAGGATGTCCTCTCCTCTGTCCCAGTTTCCAGGTTAGTGAAGACTTTCATGGGACATGCCCCTTGGGCTAGTATTCAGATATAAGTGAGTATATACCATTTAACTCTTTCTGCTTCTGGGTTAACTCACTCATTATGATCATTTCTAGTTCAATCCTTTTGTCCACAAATTTCAGGAATTCCTTGTTTTTAATAGCTGAGTTGTATTCCATAGTGTAAATGTACCACAGTTTCTTTATCCATTCTTCTACTGAGGGACACTTAGGCTGTTTCCAGGTTCTGGCTATTATGAATAAGGCTGCTATGAACATGGTTGAGCAAAGTTTCTTGTTGTGTGCTGGAGCATCTTCTGGGTATATTCCAAGGAGTGGAATAGCTGGGTCTTGAGGAAGCCCTATTTCCATTTTTCTGAGATAGCACCAGATAGATTTCCAAAGTGGCTGTACTAGTTTGCATTCCCACCAGCAATGAAGGAGTGTTCTTCTGTCTCCACATCCTCCCCAGCATGTGGTGTCGCTTGATTTTTTTTTTTTTGGTTTTTGGAGACAGGATTTCTCTGTGTAGCCTTGGCCATCCTGGACTCACTTTGTAGACCAGGCTGGCCTCAATCTCACAGCGATCCTCCTGCCTCTGCCTCCCGAGTGCTGGGATTAAAGTCGTGCACCTCCACTCTAGGCTTGACTCTGAATTTTTGATCTTAGCCATTCTGATGGGTATAAGATGGAATCTCAGAGTTGTTTTGATTTGCATTTCCCTGATGACTAAAGAGGTTGAACATTTCTTTAAGTGCTTCCTCTGTTGAGAATTCTCTGTTTAGTTCTAAGCCCCATTTCTCAATTGGGTTATTTGGTTTGATGGTGTTTAATTTCTTGAGTTCTTTATATATTTTAGATATTAGACCTTTGTCAGATGTAGGGTGGGTGAAGATCTTTTCCCAGTCTGTAGGCTGTTGGTTTGTTTTCTTGACAGTGTCAAAAAAGCCATTTATAATAAACAATACCCTGGTGGGCTTATATTTTGGCCAAAAAAAGAATTGCCTGTTGACTTCAAAATCAGCAATTCAAAACCAACCATTACTGAATTCACAACAAACTGAATTCATCAGAAAAACCTCACAGAACATAACAGTGAAAATATAAAAATGTCCTAAACATTAAAGTCCCAAGTGATAAAGTAGCTTGCTAGGAGGGCTTTGAGTACTTTATGTAAATTATGAGTGCTACACGAAAGCTAGATGGAAATCCACAGATATCAAATAGCAGATTGTTATGACTCTAGAATACTTGGATGTTCAAATTCTCATCTGCAGACTTCTTAGGATGTATTCCAGATCTATTGCATCTGAATCAGCATTTTAGAAGCCCCTCCACACCTGAAATGAAAAGTAGATCCCCATTATTCGCATGAAAACTAACATTTGAGAATTGTTCATTCTCCATCATCTCCAGGGTCACAGCTACCTCTAAGATTCTTTGCTACTGTTACTTGGATAAATACAGACAGAAACATTCATACACTCTTTTTCAGGAAATAAAATGTCACAATACCATGTGGTTACATTAAGCACATCAGTAATACTTCTCACAGTAATTTCTAACTACTTCATGATGGGCAAATTCAGCCAGCTAGATGTGAGTCAAAAACTCAAAGTTGGGGCCTGGAGAGGGGCCTCAGAGGTTAAGAGCACCAGCTGCTCTTCCAGAGGTCCTAAGTTCAGTTCCCAGCAATCACATGGTGGCTCACAATCACCTATAATGTGATCTTACTCCCTCTTCTGGCCTGCAGGAGTACATGTAGGCAGAGCACTGTATACATAATAAATAAATAAATAAATCTTCTTTTTTTTTAAAAGAGTAGATTCAATAATCTACACTTTAAAAAACAAAAAGCCAAAGTTGAAATTCTACACTGGACAAACACCTACAAGAGATTCAAGGCAAGTCCACAAGCCTAAGGCCAATCATTCCTTATCCTTCTGTCCTATATTCTAAGATCTTTGAATTTATGCAAGATGCAAGAGTGTTTTTCCTACATGTATGTACCATGTGTGTGCCTGATGCCTGTGGAGGGCAGAAGATGGTGTCAGATGCCTTGAAACTGGAGCCATCATGTGGGTACTGGGAAATGAACCCAGGTCCTCTGAATGGACAGCAAGTGTTCTTAACCATTAAGATATCACCCTAGCCCTCTGTTGGCTTATTTCTGTTTGTGAGATTTTTGAAGTCATTATAGGAATGAACACCAGCTTTCCAGATAAATTGCTTAATAAGATCCTTACTTAAAACAGCATCTTAGTAGTATTCCATAATGCAAATGTACCACAGTTTCTTTATCCATTCTTTGACTGGGGGAACATCTAGGCTGTTTCCAGGTTCTGGCTATTATGAACAAGGTTGCTATGACCATGGTTGAGCAAATGTCCTTATTGTGTGCTGGAGCATCTTCTAGGTATATTCCAAGGAGTGAAATAATAGCTGGGTCTTGAGGCAGCCCTATTCCAAGTTTTCTGAGAAAGTGCCACATTGATTTCCAAAGTGGTTGTACAAGTTTTCACTCCTACCAGCAATGAAGTAGTGTTCCCCTTTCTCCACATCCTCGCCAACATATGCTGTCATAAGTTTTTGATCTTAGCCATTCTGATGGGTGTAAGATGGAATCTCAGAGTTGTTTTGATTTGCATTTCCCTGATGACTAAGGAGGTTGAACATTTCTTTAAGTGTTTCTCAGCCATTTGATATTCCTCTGTTGAGAATTCTCTGTTTAGCTCCAAGCCTCATTTCTTGATTGGATTATTTGGTTTGGTGATGTTTAATTTCTTGAGTTCTTTATATATTTTGGATATTAGTCCTTTGTTAGATGTAGGACTAGTGAAGATCTTTTCCCAGTCTGTGGGCTGTCGCTTTGTTCTGTTGACAGTGTCTTTTGCTTTACAGAACTTCTCAGCCTCATGAGGTCCCATTTATTAATTGTTGACCTTAAGGCCTGGGTTTTTGGAGTTCTGTCCAGGGAGTTGTCTCCTGTGCCAATTACGCTACAAAATAATACTCAACTATTAGCAACAAGGAAATCCTAAAATTTGTAGGCAAATGGGTGGAACTGAAAATGATCATTCTAAGTGAGTTAACCAAGACCCAGAAAGATACATATGGTATATATTCACTTATAATTGGACACTAGCCCAACAGAGATGTTCCCTGAAAATCTTCACTTTGCAGGAGATTGGGATAGATACTGGGACTTCCTATTGTGACTCCAGGTGAGAGAGGTAAGGGAGAATGGTGAAATGGAAGGATCCAAAGGGTCCTAGAAACCTAAAAGATCACCACTATGGCTGGTGAATCCGGACCCAGAGGGGTCTGCTCAAACTTCTGTACCAACTAAGGACAATGCATGCTGTAAACATAGAACTCCTATTCAGATCTAGCCAATGAACAGCACATTCTCCACAGTAGTGTGGAGAGCAGGGACTGACACTGACATGAACTCTGGTACCCCTATTTGACCACTTCCCCCTGGTGGGAAGACCTGGTGGCACTTAGAGGAAGAATAAACAGGCTACCAAGATGAGTCCGGATATGCTGTGATCATATGGTAGGAGACAAGGTCCATTTCTGTCACAGACCTAGGGGAAGGGAATAGGATGAAAGAGGAAGGGAGAGGGGAACAGGAAGATACAAATGAGGGGATAACAATTGAGATGTAATATAAATAAATTACTTAAATAAAATTTTAAAAGAAACTATAAAAAATTAAAAAAGAACAGCATCTGCTTTTTTTATATCTTTTATTCGATTTAATTTTTAGATAAAATAGGCCAAGGTTGACCTAAACTTATATAAGTCCTTCTGCCTCCTCCTCCCAAGAGCTGAGATTGTGTGAGCCACCATTCCCACCTTCTTTTTTGTATGTCAACTTCTGCTGCGCATACCATAGAAGACTGTTTCAGATGGATACTCCAATCAATGCTACTGACTTATATCAATGAATGTTAGTATTTTAGATAGTGTTCTTATTTCTATAACTCATCAGTGACTACACATGCTGCACAGCAATACAAATCTATGCTATAAATTATTTTATATTGATAAGGATATATATGATATATATATATGATATCGTTAACAAATTATTTTATATTGATAAGGATACATATGATATCGTTAACAAATTGTGCCTTCGCTGTAGAATCATGCAAGTAAAATTTCCTTTTACACTTTATGTTATGAACTATAAATGTTGCCAGCAACTCACCAAATCCATTGACTGCCTCTCAAGAAAACTTCACACTTTCTGATCTTTGCTGGGTAGATCAGGGTTGCCAACCTTCTTCTGTCAAAACAGCAAATGTCAGCTTTGCAGGTCATGCAGTCATTGTCACAAGCACTTGGAAGCACCCTTAAACAATATGTAAATGTTTGAGCTAAGGCGTGCTGCTATGGTCCAATAAAACTTTATTTACCAACACATGCAGATCGCAGTTTGCTGACCCATGAAGTTGAAGTTTCTGTTAGCTAAGGTCTCCTTTTTGGGTTATTCTAAAAAAAAAAAAAAAAAAAGATTGAACCAGTTCACATGGATTTGGCTTCTTTGAAATCCATGAATCCATATGGTTCTTCTTTGTCCAATGTAAACCAATGAGCACAATCCAAACATGTGTATTGACAACAATATTGAATTTAAGAAAGACAAATTTGCCCAAGTGTGCCTTGTATTCCCATTTCTCTTTTGCTCTGCTATCCTCAGGTAAATGCACAGCTCTCTTCATTGGCTCATCTTTAGGAGTTTCATTCTGGACAACAACACATACATAGATATTTCAACTTTGGCTCTAACAATGGGGAGGGGCATAAGCCAAGTCAGAATTAAGTTTTGTTAGGAAATCTAGGTTGAGAAGTCATGAGACATTTTGCTTTTCATCCTCTACTAGTCATGCCAACAGAGTCACCAGCTAGAGTAAGCAACCCTGCTTTCTCTGGAGAAGCTCACTAATTCCCCCTAAATCTGCTTACTTCCCAAGTCCATGAAACTCCTTCCCATAATGCCACTTCTACACTGACTTACTTATCCAATTTGAAGAGGATTAAGGGCTCCATTGACACAGAATGAAATACATGTTCTGGCAGCTTTGTGCCTCCTTACTACGAGTTCGAATGTCAGATCAAGGAATCTGTAGATTGTAACCCATTTTGAATTCAAGCTGATATCACAAAGGCTTTAAAGGTTCTGTTTTAATTTGCAAATTAAGATTTACCAAAAGCCAAGGAAGGCAAACAGTTCTCATCAACGCCCCGCTTTTGCAAGTTTAATCCACAAGTTCACTGTTTCTTTGACCCGTGTGGTGTCAGAGATTGCTTTGCTTCTCCCTAAGCACCATGTAATAAAAGAAGGCTGATCAATGAAGATAGACCTCCCCTGCATGTGAAAAAGACAGCTATGGGAAATCCTAAAATGCTTGTGCTTCATGGCTGAGTCTATCTAATATTTCTCCACTTTAAAAAAAAGTAGGAATCTTCATTCTACTTAAAACAATGCTGGGGTAGTAATGGTGGGGGTGTCAGTGAATTTAACTTGGAAAAGTTGTCAGAAACACTGATTTTTTTTTTTTTTTTAATTTGCTCCAAAAGGTGTTTGGGAGCTAATTTATTCATTTGGCAGGAGAGACAGTACAGAGGCAGATAATCCAGCTGTTATAATTTTGAAGTAGGCGTAAATATGATTGAGCAGGATATGCACCTTGTTACTGCCTGCTAGCAGCAGATACTAGTGAAATCATCGACAGAAGCACCAATTGCAGTAACCTTAATGAACTGCAGTCTGAAAACCATTAAGAAATAGCCTCAACCTCTGCAATACAGAAGGCAAGCGAGGGAGAAAACTGATAAACAGGGGAAATGTTCTTATTGAGTTTAGTTTTTGCAAGACAGGCCTCAAATATCCCCTTCAGCTTCCCTCTTTAAACGTGCAAATGAATATGGGCTGCTTCTCCATCACCTAAACTGAATGTTGAAGAAAAGTTTCAATCTCATTGACTAATTCAGCTGTTCCTTTAAATTGAATTTTTAAACATATGGGCACACAAACCAATCTATATGCAGAACAATTCTTTGAACAGCATGCAAATGGTTTAGGATTACATGCTAGGTATAACACCAGAGAGTTTTCACAGTACAAAAGAATGAATTCCTTGTTGTGACACTTGAGATAACAATACTAAAGAATTTCAGCTCAACTTTAAATTGCTCCCTCCAACTGTTGCAGTTTGCTGGGAGGAAACTAAGATGCTATTTACTTTCTCTTTCCTTCTGCCAAATAGGAGTTGTTTCTATCTGTTAAAGAATGGGCTCCCGATCATCACAACAGCCATTCAGCAAACATTTATCAAGGATCCATTAAGTATATGATAATATAGTAAACATTGTGAATAGTGAAAGAAATTTGCCACAAGCCCTCTAAAAAGGCATTCTTTTAGTTATGATTGGGATATAGAGAAAGAAACAAGTCATATCCAAAAAAGAGAAAGGGAAAGAAAATACATTCCTCTCTTGAAATTTTTATTTCAATCCAACAAACCCTCCTTTCATGATGGTATAATATGTTGACATTGTGCTTTGATTTATTTATGCATCCATCGGTCATCTTTCTTGAAAAGAAATTGTTACAGCTGGGCCTACCTTTGTATATTGGGCACTGTTGACCAGAATAGACTGGGTAGGAATGGGAAAGTGCTCTGGTGGAACCTGTTTGCAATGATGCCTGTGCATGGAGAAAGGAAGCCTGGGAATGGATTCCTATTGACTATGTATTGGGTGTCAGCTACTGATTCTACCCCAGGTCAATTGTCCAGACCTTTGCTGATAAGGGGAGCTAATGAGAGGAAGAGGTGACACAAAAGGAGAAAACCATTTTAAATACTAATGCGTTTTATGGACTGAGCAGGGCTAATATACTACCATCTGCTATCAAATTGCTCAATATTTTAATATCACCCAAGGTCCAGATACTATAGTGCTATAATGTCCATAAGAAATTTGTCACCTTACAGACTTCCTTATGGATGAGGTGCCCCTGAGACAAGTCTTTAAGGGGATGAATTGGAGCTAGGCTTGCAAAAGGTGCTGAAGGCAGACCAGGTAGGCGAACTCACACTCATAAAAGAAGAAACATAATGTTTGTTTAGAAAAGCCAACCCGGTGTCTCTGGGTGGATGAAGCATTAGGTTGCAAAGAGATAGTGGTAAAAAATGTAATAAATTACAGCTAATCCTGAATGCTGTGTTAGTGTTACAGAGTTGGGGTTTTATCCTAAGACTCATGTGGAGTAATTTAAAGGCTTATGCAAATCACTGAAGAGGAGAGTTGTGGAGTTTGCATTTGAAAAGGCCACTGATGCAGCAAAGAGGAGAACCTTTAGACTAGGAAAACATTGGGAGTAAGAATCTTCTGAATACCTGAGAACCTTTGTTCTCCTTATATTGGAGTGGTCCAGCTAATGGGAAAGGGAAAGACGTTTGAGAGTCCTGTATTGGGGCAAATAGACTGGAGAAATTGGAGCTGTTAAAGCACTGATCACTGCACTATAGTTTTGGCTACTTATCATGGAATTGAGAAAAAAATTGCAAAGTTGGAGCATATAATCAGAGAATAAATACTGGAGTCTGAGATTTCATAAGCAAGGAATTCTTGGTAGTGAAAATGAGGCCTTTCCACAGAAATTGAAAGTCAATGAGTAGGAGCAGGCAAAGCGCAGGATACAATGATTCACTCTTGTCCTTGTACCAGATCATCTTGTAATAATTTAACGGGAACCTTATAGAATTTAAGCTTCCCTAGAAAATCTCATGCTGGTAATAGGACTGACCTGCATCCAGAGCTACAGAAAGTCGACTTCAAGTTATTACTGTGGTTTTTTGCTTTGTTTTTGTGGCTGTTGTTTTGGGTTTGGTTTTTTCTTTGTTTTTCTTTTTTGTTGTTGTTTGTTTGTTTTGTTTTGTTTTGATTTATTTCTTGCTGTTGCTGTTTTGTTTTAGCTTGATTTGGTTTGAGATAGAATTAAATATAGTCCAGGCTAACCTGCAGCTTACTATAGAGCTGTGTTTTGAGAAACAGAAACACTTTTATGTTTTTCCACAAAATCAGAATTTATTGACTAACATTGTCCTGTCTGTACCGTCCTTGTCTGAGAGTACAAGAACTGACATTGATCCTGAATTCAAAAAGAGGAGAAATATGGAGACTTACCCACCACAGATGAGGCAGATTTTTTTAAATGTTTTGTTTATTTATTTTTTGTATTTTCAGACAGAATTTCTCTGTGTGGCCTTGGCTGTCTTGGAAAAGCTTTGTAGACCAAGCTGACCTTGAATTCACAGAGATCACTCTGCTTCTGCCTTCCAAAGTGCTGAGATTACCAGGGTGTGCCACAGCACATGGTGTAGAGGCAGATATTTAAGTTTATGCCTTCTTTGTCAATGTTTCTTTCCAATTTCCTCCTGTTAAATATAATTTCTTCCATGAACTTTCATGTATATACTCTGTGCATATGTTAGTTTTTATAACTAAAAATATGATATGAGGCAATAAGATAACAAGATACCTGGCAGCAGATATTGTGTTATAGATGAGTTTATTAACTGAGCACAGGGAGAGAAACAAAGGGGGAAGGGGTAATCCAGAGAGAGAGAGAGAAAGAGACAGAGGAAGAGGAAGAGGGATAGAGACAGAGGAAGAGAGGGGAAGAGTAAGAGGGAGGGTAGAGAAAAGACAGAGAGAGAGAGAGAGAGAGAGAGAGAGAGAGAATATCACAAGGAGGGTCTGTTCTTTTATATAGCCCTGGGCATGGCCACACCCTCATGGCAGGTAGGCAATAACACCACAAGTAGACAGACTGAAACAGAATCCTAGAATTAGTATTTCTGCAGGATATATATTTTTAAGGAAATATTTCTTTAAAAGACGCATTCCAGTTTTGTGATAATACTGTAAATTCTCCTCTACAATATTTAACTTTCCCCAAATATGTCTTTTCCCCCACCCTCTTACCAGTTAGATTTATTATCGATCCTTTTCAGCTTATATAATAGCATGATCTAGGTTTGCATTTATTGGATTTTAAGTGAGAATATATTCATTAAGGTAATGTCAAGAACACCTGCCTATTTTGTTGACATTTCTTTTTCTTAAAGATTTTGTTCATATGTATAAAACTATTGATTTTATCAACTTGTAGTTGCTCATTATGTATTGTGTATATAAACTTTTGACTATTGTCTTTTTATAATATGCTCTCCAAAGATTCCTATCTTTTAATTTTTAAAATTTTTTATCAGCATATAACAGTCCTTTATATTAATACTTTTAATATGTTTTAATACTTGTGTGTATAGCATAATAGAGTAATCTATATAAACATCATCTTAAACATTCATCATTCCTTTGTGATGAAGACATGTTTTAATCCTTTCTAGTGTTTTTTCTTTTAATTTATAGTACCTAATCAGTATCTAAGGAACATTTATCCTATTGTAAAATGTTGTATTAAAATTCCTTATCTAATAGCAACTTGGTTACCATTGACGAACATTTTCTCATTCTGTCTTTCTAATCTTCCATTCCCTGGATACCACTATTGTACTCTCTGGTATCATACAATCAACTATTTCAAATTCCCCAAATGAATTCATGATGTGGTACTTGTCTTTCTGCTCCTGGCGTATTAAATAACACAATAATCTCTAGTTTCATCTATGTTGACTCAAATGACAGAATTTCACTTTTTTGTGGCTTCACCACAAATGCCTCTCTTCCCACTTACATTTCCCATATTCAAGATTATTTTAAAGACTTTTACACATTATTATTGTTGTTATTATTTAGAACCCAAGAAAGAGTTTATCTTTTTGGATGGCTATAGCCACATGTTCATGCCATTGGCAATTATGAAATGAATAAAAATGAGCAGGAATGACCAGAGGAGAAAGCAGAAATGCCACGATAAACTAATGACAACCTCAGCCAAGTTCATGGATAGCTTGGTGTTAAACTGACCTATCAAGATTGTTTGGAGTTGGGCTGAGATGAATTCCTACATTTGATCAATCACTGAACCATTTTTTTTTTTTTATTGTTGTTTGGTTTGGTTTTGGATTTTTGAGACAGGGTCTCTGTGTAATCCTGGTTGTCCTGGAACTTACTGTGTAGAGCAGGCTGGCCTCCAAATCAGTGATACTCCTGCTGCTGCCTGAGTGCTGGAATTAAAATTGTGTCCTACCATGTCCAGCCAATATTTTAGGTTTTATAGCACCCTAAATCATCAAAACTGGAAGGAGAGTTAGTGTCTATGTTCCAATTGCTTCATTTCTCCGTATGAGAAGATAAGGGCTGATGATTGGCATGATTGGTTAGCAAACAGCTCTTGACTTTCAGATCATCATTATCTCCCATGTGCTAGCTAGTTTGTTTCTAATATAATATTTCATAAGAAAAGCCTTATTTAAAATATTTGAATGAAGTAAAAATTCTTATTTCAAATATATATTCACTTGTTTCTGTTCAGCTCTTCATTCTAATATGCCTCATTTGAAACTAAGAAAATAGCATTTCTGTAGACAATAGCCCCTGATACAGCCTTTCTTCAAAAGCCCTACTGGCACCTCATCCCATTCTTCAATTATTCGGAATTAGTGAGGGAAAAAAATGCATTGGCCCCACACTAATGGAAACCACAGAGTAATTAGCAAATAATAGAATGCACACCAGAACCAGACAATACAATATTGGCTTGTAAGGATAATTGTAAGTTTACTGATAAAAATCAATTTTTATTGGCTCACTTACACTCCATAATAAGGCCACAATGGCACTTCCTGCTCAAGGTGCATAAGTGAGACCTAGTGCGTATTTGATTTTAATAAATACTATCTGTGGGAAGCCATGACAGGAATGAACAGATGTTAGAACCATATGATAATAGTGTAGCAGGGTTACAACAAAAAAAAAACCAACCTGTGCATTTATATGTCACACCTGGTGTTTATGATACTTTCGTAACTTTTATAACTACAGCATCTGGCCCTTTGCTGCTGTTCTTTAATTTTAAGATACCCAGGATCTTACATCTCTTGCCGTGTAGACATGTCCATTAGGAAAAAAAAGAAAGCACACTAAATATGCCACGTATCTTGTGGAGAAAGACAACTGCTTCTCCATAAGATAATTGGATAAAATCATTAGTGAAGTTCCAAAATTTATGAAAACATTTAGCCTTTCACAGTACCTCTTAAGAGACAAAAAAGTAATCACTTAAGAATTCCTAGCTCATTCATCCATACTGCCAATATTCTTTTTTTAACACATTTTTATTGAAAAATAAAATAATTCATATTACATCTCATTTTCTATCCCATCCCATGCATCCTCCCATTCCTCCCTCCCTCCCACTTTCACCCCAATCCCCCTTCCCTATGACTGTGACCAAGGGGGACTTCCTCCCCCTGAATACGGTGCTAGGGTATCAAGTCTTTTCTTGGTAGTCCGCTATCCTTCCTCTGAGTGCCATTGGGCCTCCCCAACAAAGGGACATGGCAAAATATGGGGCACCAGAGATCCTGTGAAAGTCAGTCCCCAGTCTCCACTTAACTGTGGAGAATGGTCTGTCCCTTGGCTAGATCTGGGTAGGGGTTTGATGATGACTGCACATTTTGTCCTTGGTTGGTGCCTTTGAACAAGCAGAACCCCTGGGCTCAGATCCACCCATCATAATGTTCCTCTTGTAGGTTTCTAGGACCCTCTGGATCCACCTACTTCCTTATCCCCTATATTTTTCTCACCTAGAGTCTCAATAGGATGTCCTTACCTCTATCCCACTTTCCTGATAGGTGAAGACTTTCATGGGACCTGCCCCTTGGGCTACTGTCCAGTTATAAGTGAGTATATACCATTTGAGTTTCTCTGCTTCTGGGTTAGCTCACTCATTATGATCATTTCTAGTTCAATCCATTTGTCCACAAATTTTGGGAATTCCTTGTTTTTAATACCTAAGTAGTATTCCATAGTGTAAATGTACCACAGTTTCTTTATCCATTCTTCTACTGAGGGACACTTAGGCTGTTTCCATGTTCTGGCTATTATGAATAAGGCTGCTATGAACATGGTTGAGCAAATTTTCTTGTTGTGTGCTGGAGTATCTTCTGGGTATATTCCAAGGAGTGGAATAGCTGGGTCTCGAGGAAGCCCTAGTCCAGTTTTTCTAAGATAGCACTAGATAGATTTCCAAAGTACTGCCAATATTCTTACTTTAAATTTGTTGTGAAGATAGCATATGGGGTATGTTTAAACTAAATATAGCACTCTGGACTTTGTGTTTGGGCTTTCTTTTAAATTCTCTTTGATACAGAGGTATTTTAATTCAGCAACATGGCTGCTCTGATCACATCCAAAGACCTGGATCTTTTCAGTCTTGATGGAATGCAGACATGACCTTAGTACACACTTTAATCTCAAACAAAGTAGGTAGGGTTAGTTTGTAGAAAGAAACAACTATGTTTAAAAGCGATGTCTAATTGAGGGGCAGACAAGTGACAAATCAGAGAAAGATTTGACAGAATGAGATTGAGTACATCCAACTCTCAGGAGAACAAAGAAGAAAGACAGGCTATTTAAGAGATCAGCCCAGAGAGAGAGGGAGAGGCAGCAGTTTTACTGGGACAGTTTTACAGAGACAGGTTGTACAGAGAAAAAGCAATACATAGGTGAAGACAGATGAGCCAAAGAATGAAAAGGAACCAGAAGATTAGAACAGAATTCAATCAGAAGCTGAGAGAAGTCAGATTAAATCAGTTAGCTTGGAAAGGAATCTGAGATAGAACAGCTGAGTTGAACCAGACTGTCAGAATTCAGAAAGAGCTGGAAAGAGTGAGCTTATTCTATAGTAAGATGATAATTACATTAGATGAATAAATGTTGCTTTTACAGTTTGATCTAACTGATGAAGGTCAAGCTAGACAGGCACTGTAATTTGATACAACGGAAGTTGGAACCTAGTGATTTTCCCTAAGCTTTAGGGTATGTCTGTGTGTTTAAAAAAGTACCAAAAGCAAAGAAGCAGTTCAGCAGTTAAAAGCACTTGATGTTGTAGAGAAATAGATTTTGGTTCCCAGCATCCACATGGTGGCTCAAACCATACATATCTTAAGTTTCAGGGAATCTGATGCCCTCTTCTGGCCTCGTGGGTGGTATGCAGACACCTCTGCAGGCAAAACATCTATGGACATAAAATAAACACATGCACTTTTTAAAGATCCAAAATATGAAATGGTTCATCTAAATGTCAAATGAACAAATCACATTACAAGTATAATGCATCTACAGGATTATGAATTGCATCAGAGGCTCAAGTGCACAGAGAAATGAATGAACAGATTCCATTTTACACTAAAGTTCATTTAATAATGGAAGTTGCTCTAGGCACTAAAACTTGGAACAAATATGTTTCTTTTTACTTAGTTGGGATTTTTGTTTGTGTGTTTGTTTTCTTTTTCTTTTTTGCCACAGGGTCTCAGGTGGTGCTGGTTTGTCTCAAATTTGATATGGACACCATGCTGCAGTTGGACATTTTAAGTCGTGTGTGTGTGTGTGTGTGTGTGTGTGTGTGTGTGTGTGTGTGTGTGTGTGTGTGTGTACATGTTCCTCATGGTGTTCAGATGCTGAGGAGGCCTAAGAGGGTATTGAATTTCCTGGTGTTTGGTTGGCATCTCTGGTTGCCCTTTCCTCCCCCACATAGTCTAGTAAATCTCACTCCTATCTCCAACCCTGTCCCCTCCAAGGAAAGCCTCCACATTCCTGGCATTCCTGAGGACTGCCCCAATCCCCTCCCTCACCTAGAGCCATCAGTTCTCCAAGCCCAGTAGATGCCAAACATGTCAAATTCCTACTTCATCTTCCTTTACCTGCAATCCTTAAAAACCTTGCCTGCCATAGTTGAGGTGCAGCATCTTTTGGATTTGCCCCCTGAGGCTGCTGAACTCACCGGCAAGCCTCAGTTCCCAAATAAATCTGCCTTTTTTATACTTTTCAACTGGCTTCAATTGGCTTATTTCCTCGGAGGAGTTAACTCATCATCTAGCAATATAGTTATAGGTTGTCATGGGTGCTTTTCCAGAGCAAGATACATTCTTATAAGCAGAACCATCTTACGAGCCCAAGACTTGAACTCTACATCCTCCTGTCTCCATTTCCCAAGTGCTGGCATTGTAAATGTGAACCACCATCTCCAGCTTTGGAAGAAACTCCAAGACAGAAGAAAGATCAAGATTTGTGTTCCCAGAAAATGACCCCAGTTTGGGTGAGGCATCTTTCACGTTCTATTGCTATGAAGAGACAACATGACCACAGCAACTCTTATAATGGAAAGCATTGAATTGGGCTGGTTTACAGTTAAGAGGTTTAGTCCATTATCTTTGTGGCAAGAAGCATGGTAACATGCAGTAAGATGTGGTGCTGGAGAAGGAGCTGAGAGTTCTACATCTTGATCCATAGGGAACAGGGAAAGAATTGTGTGCCACTGAGCCTGGGCTTAAACATCTAAGACCTTAAAACCTGCCCCTACAGTGAGACACTTCCTCCAACAAAGCCATACCTACCCCCAACAAGGCAATACCTCTTAATAGCATCATTCAATATGGGCCAAGCATTCAACTACAATAATCTATGGGGGTCATTCTTATTCACACTACCACATACATTCTACTAGAATTTTTCAGATAATGAACTTCTCACATTTTGTAAGATATTAAACTTACATTAAATTTATCAGCCAGAAAGGATTCTCTCTGAGAGTAACTGGAAAACCCCTAAGTCATGGAGAAAAAAACAAAACAAAACAAAAAAAACCTGAGAGGGTTAATTCATAATGGAGTCCTTTATTATTGTACATAAGTGACCTTCAGTACAGGGCCTACAGAGCCCACTGCCAAAGATATTCAGAAGTTGTTTGTGAGATAAAATGTGCTCGTCCTCACTGTCCTACAGACTTCAGATGCATAACCTAAATTCATTGTCTGCAGTATTTGAAATGCAACTTTATACGGTTGGATAAACATAAGGCCTAGTCCAGAGGCAGGGTAATCTCAGAAGACAGATTAATATGAGTGATTAGGTGTTCCACTCACTTTTCCCCTCACTTAGAACTGCAAAATGGTGGTTGCTATATGCTTTCTTGCCTTTGCTTTATGTTAAAGATGCCCAAGTTTATTGTAAGTATAGTCA
Source organism: Acomys russatus (assembly GCF_903995435.1). Taxonomy (NCBI): domain Eukaryota; kingdom Metazoa; phylum Chordata; class Mammalia; order Rodentia; family Muridae; genus Acomys; species Acomys russatus. Next base: position 73,340,663 of record NC_067169.1, on the reverse strand, counting down.
AAATTTATAGTGACTTCCAATGGGGGTTAACCTGCCACCCAAACTTGGCCACCAGGTTGTAGCATTGGTAGCAAAAAGACTAACTGAGCAAGCATTTTTGAGGTAACATGACAATGTGACCTGTCACACAAAATGAACAAAGTCAGTCTTTGAGCTTTTGTTATGAGATCCAGGCCCATGCCATCAAACTCTGCCTTATTCCATAAACTTTAAGTAATAAACACAGTTAAAACTAAACTAATCATGATTATTTTGCTTTAATGTGAGATATAGAGACAAATACTCATTGTGTTTGAGCTGTCTCCTTGTTGACATTATTTTTATGAGAGGAAAGATACCCAATATGTCAATAACATAGACTAAAATTGCCTCCAAAACAAAGAACATGATCTGAAGTTTCTGTGTGAATGCTTTTGAGTATATCATAGCAGAGGCAAGGAGAGAGAAGGGGAACACAAAAGTAAGGGAAGCCAACTCATGGATGTGCAACCAGTGTACTACTGGCAGTACACTTAACCACCTATATAGGCCCATCTCATTTGCTTCACTTCCTTACTGGCTAAAAGTTGTCCCAAGTGTATTTTCCCCAACTTCTTTCCAAGCTGCTTTTGCTTGAATGACAAACTACTCCTAAGAGGTCACTAAAGTCTCAGGAACAGAGGAGAAAGCTATTTGTATTTGGCCAATAACAAGGGTGAGTACTACATTAAAACCTCCTCATTGGTCACCCAGGACTGACTGGATGGGAGATGAAACTAGAGGATCTGAAATGAGTGTACAAGCACTGTCCTATATGCCTTGACTATCCAGAGCCTGCCTACAAAAATGTTGAACTATGTCACATAATGATGATGAATAAATAAAAAGCTCATTTTCATACTCCAAATATTTTGCACTCTTCTACATACTTTAGAGCTGAACTGTAAAAGTTTGTTCCTTTTCAATTAATGTTAATTAAATAATGCTACTGAAATGGAGCTGATAAAAATAGATGTTTTATTAATATTTTATCCTTATTAGCAAGGAAATACCACGATCATGCCATTATACATAATTTTGAATAAGCAGCTTCTCATAATTATGAAATATAGAGTTATGGAATCACATTTAAATAATTCTACCTATTCTCTGGAGGTTTTTATTGCATCTATGGTTTGGTTCAAGACCAAAGATGACAGGTTTACCTTTTGTGAAAGAAGACAATTTACTCATCAACAAACCTTATTGCGTCATAATTACAAGCATGTCGATTTCTCTTTTTCACAGTGACTTGAAATATTTTGAAACGATGATATTGCTACAACTAAACTTTGTTAATATGCTTCACAGTCCTTCTGCTTGGCCATTTGATAAAACTTACCAAGCATCTAGCCCTGCATATTGGTAGTAGGGAGGATTTCAAGGGGAAAATAGAAGAAGTCCATTTTGGAGGATGCATTATTAATACCCACCATTTATTGAGTTCTCACGAGTGTTAGTCAGTGTAATTGATAAATGCTGTTTAAGTGCCATTTAATACTCACAGTATTGGTATTTTATTCCCATCTCCCAGATAAGAAAGCCGAATCACATACCAGCAATTGATATAGCCAGGAATCAAACAAGTGTAATTTCAGTATTAAAGCTGTAATTCAGCAATTTGTTGTTCTTCAGGGATGACTGCGAAAGACCAGTAATTCTTGGTAACTTACCTCCTACTAAAATGTGTCCTTTGGTACATTTGCATAAACTAAGTGTCTTCTGTCACTGCTCCCTCCTTCTGGCAGCTTAGAGTCATGAACATCATGTTGAATTTGGTTGACAAGTAATGGCTTTCTCACCTCACTCCCTCAGCTACAGTCAAAACAAATGGGTTAGCTTTGCTTTGAAATATGACCAGCTCATCTCAGGTTTGTCCCCAGGAAAGTGCTTAGCTAGAACAGTTAGGGAACTCCTCTCTCTAGGCATTAATTTTTCATCATCCTTGCACATGTTCATTCTCTCACTTTGTTTTGGCTCTTACTATGGAGCCCAGGCTGGCTTTGAACTTCTCAAACTCAGGATCTTCCTGCTTCCACCTCCCAAATTCTGGGATCACAAGCATGCACCACTGCACCTGGTTTCTATTTTCCGAATTTCTAATAGAGTTTCTAAACATGCTATTCTTAATTTTGATAACAATTTGAAAGCCAGATGCCATTTGGGCCTTTTTTACAGAAATAGTCCACATGGCCTCCCTATTCCCCTTAAGTGCACATCAACCTCATTCATATTTTCAAATGCCAAATGGAACAATATTCATTAGTATTAAACTCATCAAGTTTTTTAATACATGTCCCAGTAGGTTCATGGATACTTAATGTAATTAGTAACCTTAATTTCTTATCCAGAAATGACTCAGCCCAGGTAAAGTGAAGCACAGGCAATATTTGTAGACTGTGTGTGACTCAATTCAGAAACAGCCACATTAGTTCTGCCCTAGACTCAGAAAATGTTTCTTTATAATTGGGAAAGCTTGACCAAATTAGCCTGTATGTCATGAACTAAGACTACTGAAAAAGCATGGGTTTAATTAATTGACAAGGAGAATATTTGCTTCTTCACACCCTGATTCTTGTAGAGCCGTGTGTGTTCAAATGGTTCATCACACCAAGACAGAGGTCAACTTTTTCTTCTTGTTTTGCTTCAAGTTTTGAATTGACACATGATACCATTTAGTAGTTCAAAGAAGAAGGAATGTAGCAATATAAAGAGTGTCCACAGCAATAATTAGCTAGCTGTATATCAGAAAAGCTTGTTTACCTGACCAGGAGGCTTTTCTGTGAGACCGAGTTGGAGGTATTTGCTGTGGGAATGGTTGTTAACAGCCCTTCTGTAAATGAGAAATGGGCATGTGATAGCGATTTGAAGAACCTACATGCTACACATGGCAATCAAGGGTCCTTCTGCAGCCGGGTGTGGTGGCGCACGCCTTTAATCCCAGCACTCGGGATGCAGAGGCAAGTGGATCACTGTGAGTTCGAGGCCAGCCTGGTCTACAATGCGAGTCCATGACAGCCAAGACTACACAGAGAAACTCTGTCTCCAAAAACCAAAAACCAAAAACAAAACAAAAACAACAACAACAACAACAACAACAACAACAAAAAAAAAAAAAAAGAATCCTTCTGGTTTAAAAAAGTGCTTTGGAGATACTCATGGAGCTGTCTCAAAGTTTTATGTTAGCATTGGACATGGCACGCCATGGTACTGTGTGTCAAGGCTGTCTATTGTAGCAAAGAATTCTGTTTTCATCAATGTCACAATAGAATTGAAGGTTTTTTTCTTCTCTTCACTTCATTGTTAGGTTAGGTTATCAGTGGGCAGCCTTCTATACAAAGTCACCGTGAAATGAAGACTCCTCCCATGGCATGGTCTACCATCTGCTACCCATAAAAGTCTTTCATTGGATCGTCTGCTTCTGGCTGAGAGACAGGGTAAGGCAGAATAAAACAGCATCCAGCTGGGCACTGACATACCTTACCTCTGCTCATATTCTTCTGGCAAGAGTGAGTGACTCCATTTAGATGCAAGAAGAAAGATTAAAGGGATGTGCACAGGAAAAATGTTTAAAAGAACAGAGGGTGGGAGGGTGCCTCCTTTGATTATTGATACTTATAAAATGTTATTATTTTATATGTTGCCTAATATGCTGCAGTTTTATTTTAACCTATTTTATTTGTTTGATTTGGCTCTTGTCTGTCTCAACAAAGGAATGGGCTCAATTTTCACTGTTATAGTCTCAGAATCTAGCCTGGTACCTGGGACTTCATAGGGACGCAGTTAAAGAATTGTTAAATGAGTAATGTTGCTGCTGTGGTAACAAAGATAAAGAAACAACTCTGACATTTTCTTAATCCTAAAAGGCTCTACCTAATGAACCACGACTTTTCAATGGGAAAGCAGATCATCATCATAATAGATATTCATATTGATGACAATATAATGTTTCAGAATGAGTAATATTCAGAAAAGCATGTACAAAAAAGTCATGATGATTCTAGATGATGGGCTCTAGAATGGAACACTGAGAATGTGTTATTTGAACTAATGGAAAGATGGCATTGTCAGGTTAAAAAAAACAAAACAAGAAAAGACATCTTGGACCTGGAGAATAGCATGAGCAAAAGATAGTAGCACTTCTTCCCTTTGGGAACAGAGAGTAATTTGGTACAGTTAAAGTGAGGAGTGCTTGAGGGAAAGAGAGATGAGCCTGGAAAGGCAGGCACCAGCCATGGGGTGTCACTGACAAGTTCTAAGCAAAGAGCTGACATTGTCAGATTTGCGTTTTATGTAGTTTATTCTGGCAGCAGTTGAGAGGATGTTAACTAAGAGGGTCTGGACTGCAGTCAGGGAAAGCAGCTGTGATGCTATGGGAAATGTGAGCAGAAGGCTAAGTGATGGTTATGTGTCAGCACCACAAAATATGCTAAACTGTCTCCTTGGCCCAGGGCACGGTATGGAAAGCCCTAATACAACCTCATCTTTGCAAAGGATAATTGGCATAAATTTAAAGAGTAGGAAAAAATCAATTGCTGGAAATGTTTTGTTGTAAACTATTTTTCATGCTATCACATTTAGTGTGAAGCACTCTATGAAAAATAGAAGGTACTTCATCATATATCTCCTTAAACTTTCTTCCCTTTCACCTGAAAGGCGTTTCCATGGCCTCAGGTATACATAATAGGTATACAAATCAAGCGTTAGTAGATGAGCAACCATAAATAAATTTGTTTTAAAAACAATCCTTTCGCATACACAATAGCTTTACCATTTATCAAATGTGAAAAACCAGTTGTGCATACTCAAGAGATGAATATGTTCATTTCTTTTTCTGTAAAATGTTAGATCATGACTGAGTCCTTCATACTGCTGGACAGAAAGTCCCTTCAACAGGTTTTAATTGACTGCCATTTTGTTTTGTAATTGTTCATCTTCAGAATACTGTTTTACAGAACTATGTAGTAGAAAATAGCAGCAGTATGTTTAGGGCTATTCCAGAAATTGTTAGAAAATTCTGTCCTGATCCTGAGCTAAAATATATTTCAATATGGCTAATGAAATTCAAGTAAGACACTCAAACAGCAATTTATAAAATAAAACTTTCTAACACAATACAATCCAATGATGTATTAATTTGATAGCCATACTGTGAAATTACAACTACTAAATCATGATGCTTCCAAAAGAGCAGAAAGCTTTATATGAAGAGGAAAACCAGGTGACTCAACTCATAATAGTCTTGCATCAACTGAAGGGTATCAGCATTCACTGTTGTCGCATGGTATGGCAACATGCACATCATGAAACATGAATGTTATGTGTTAAGACACAAAAGCTGTGGTGGAACTGCATATATAGGCAATGCCTGAAACACATCAGATGCAATATGTCTTTTTTTTTTTCTTGAGAAAATTTTTGTGTAGCTCAGGCTGGCCTCAAATTCACCATGTTAACAGAGTATGGGAATTCACTATGTAACGAAGGATGACCTTTTATTTCTGTTTCTCCCGCCTCCACCTCTCAGGTTCTGAAATGACATGTGTATGCCACTGAGCCTAGTTTATGGTTTATGGCATGCTGCAGATAGAAGCCAGGGCCTCCTGCATGCTAGGCCATAACTCTCTCAGTGGAACTATATCTGTAGGCCTGAATTCATGACAACTTTTTAAAACTATTTTTTTGTTTTTGGACAGTCAGAAACTGTCACGATTAGCAAATCTCTGTCATTTCTACATTCACTTATGCTACTCCATATGGGGTTGAACCCACAGTTTAAGAAGCTATGAATAGGTTGTTTCTTTGTGACATTTTCTTCTTGAAAGCCAGTTTTCCTTGTCCTTTTTAACAAAGAACATTCCATGCCCATCAAACTGCTGTGCATGCAGAAGTGGGCCTTGCTGCCCTCTGGGCCATTCACTAGACATTTCTTCTGTGGAAGTAGACACTTGCTAACTGCTTCTCAGTATTTTCCTTATAGATATGAAGCACTCAAAGTCCCCTTGTCCCAAGAGATGTTAGCTAGGATGGTGGAGCTGATGAATGAACATCTTTCCATGACTCCAGTGCACTGAAGGCATTAGGAGTTATCTTGTGCTGTTGAGATAGATCAGAAAAGAAAGCAAGCTTTCCTATCAGCTCTGGAGTAAGTCTTAGGCATTTGAGTTATTGTTAGTATGTCCTTGGGCAGGTCACTGCACCACTGCTTCATTGAAGGAATGTAAACGGTGAAATGATCTAGTGTTGGGACACTGCTTAGAGGGTCAAATAAGGTGAATTGTATTTCACTCTCCAGAGCCCTGGCCAGCCCCTAGCCCATCACATGCCTTTGAAATAACCTAAATTTGCTCCTTTTATCTTCCTATCAGCATTGCATTTTAACTTGTATTCATATATGATGATTCAATGATTTTCTTTCTGTCTGTCATCGTCTTTAGCTTCCTTAATTCACCATTACATTTATTTTGATTTGGTTTGCTGAAACCTGATACAACTATATGGCTCAGGCTAGCATCTGACTCACAATCTTCTTGCCTAAGCCTCCCGAGTCCTGACATTATAAGTGTGCATCACTTTGCCTAGCTTCCTTGTCATATATATTTATTTTTTTATTGTGTATTTGTTTGTGTATGTGTGGGTTTGTGTACTTTAGTGCAGGTGCCCAAGGATGTGAGCTGTGACATGAGTACTGGGACTGAGCTTAGGTCTTCTGGAAGTGCACTATGAGCTCTTAGTGCTGAACCATCTTCTCAGCCCATTTTATATAGTTTTATAGAAATCATTTTTTGCATAGTGTTCTGTAACATCACAGTATTGTCTGCCCATTTGTATGGAGTCTAGCTATAACTTCCAGAACAGCCCACTGGGTCATTTGGAGTTTCTTACTGACCTGGGGCTCACTGATCAGGCTAGGCTGGGCACCTAGCAAGATCTGGATTGAATTCTTCCTTTCCAGCACTGAGATTACAAGCAAGTGTCACTAAATCCAAGTTGTTGTTTTGAGGGTGGGTAGGCAAGCTTGTCTGTTTTCCCTGAATTCTGAGGCTTGTGCTCATGTACTTGTCCTTTCAAGACAAGTGCTTTACTGACTGAGCTTTCTGTCAACTCTCTCTCAGCATTTTCTACCAATTTTTTTGTCTCTTTGAAGTTTATTTCATAAGCCAACTCTGGTAACATGTACTTGTTGCAATCCCAACACTCAGAATGTGGAAGGAAGAAGATCAAGAGTTCAAAGTCATTTTTAGCTCTAGGGAAAGATCACAGTTTGTGTGGGTTCAATACACTCAAGGAACAAAAGTTTATGTCCTTTCCAATAGTAAGATTAGTTATAATAGTAAACCAGTAGGAATAATTTCCCCATTGTTCCTTTACACATATACTTTGCCTTACAAGCGTCCCCAATTAAGCAGTTCTATCATGCTAGGGAATAAGATAATTGTGTTGCTTTAAAAAATATTTTGTGGCTGGGCAGTGGTGGTACACATCTTTAATCCCAGCACTAGGGAGACAGAGGGAGGCAGATCGCTGTGGGTTCGAGGCCGGCCTGGTCTACAAAGTGAGTCCAGGACAGTCAAGGCTACACAGAGAAACCCTATCTCAAAAACAAAACAAAACAAAACAAAAAACAAAAACAAAACAAAAAAATTGCTTCATTTTCTGAAAGCCTGAATCCCTGTTTCTCTCTCATTATTGAGACAATTTCAATGAAACCTTGATTTTCAAGTGCTGCTAGCTTATTACCGACAACATTCTTTTCTTCTTCTTCTTCTTCTTCTTCTTCTTCTTCTTCTTCTTCTTCTTCTTCTTCTTCTTCTTCTTCTTCTTCTTCTTCATGTTAATACTTTGGATTCAATTTTCTTAACCTAAACTTTTATGGAGGTTTCAGCCTTTTAAAGCTGTTTTTCAACTCCCACATATCTAGCTATTCTTGACTTTATTTAGGGTCTGGCTCCGTTAATTTTTTGTTAATTCTAAGCAGCAGCACTAAAAACATCTTTGCTTAGTCTTCCTACTCAATTGCTTTGGTTCTATGCACTGCATGTGTGTGTATGCAAGTTGTAAAGTTTTGGGATATTTCCTGAAAGGCTCTTGTTTATTTTAAGTGACTTTTATTTTCTTTATTCTACACATAGTACAGGGACCACCACACTGCATTTTCTTCTCCAGACATTAAAAATAATTTAGAATACTGGCTAATTTTTAAATGATTTAGAAACTGAAGATTGTTTGAGTGATTAAACCATTCACATCCTTTGATAATATGGTTGACAAGTACTTCATAAACACTACCCCTGATGCTGGCATACAAAAAGAGCCCACCTCTCAAACCACTGGATTATGTTCAGAGAAAATAATATAATTTTATTGAAATTCATGTCTTAATGCCTTTGTTAAAACCATATTTAGCTTAAAAACCCCAAATAAAAACTCCTACAGATATTACTCAGTGCCTATTGTTTATTTCAAACTTGAAGCATAGGCTCCATCTAATTTCTACAACATATTTTAATATTAACAAAGAAGATAGAAACAAATCTGAGCTTTACTCTTCTCATTTAGAAAAACCAAAGGATGTCAGAAGTTTGCAAATCTTTAAACAACTTTAGGGAAAATATTAATGTTAATCTTGCATGTATCTTTAAACTCAACAAAAATAAATTTTAACATCTGGAGCAGAAGGCAGAGAAAAATCAGAAAAGACCTATAAGCTACTTAAGTGAAAACCAAAGGCTGTTAGATGCATTGGTGTTTCTGATGGACTTTTTTCCTGGCTAACCTGTGCCATCAAAATATAAACATATATGTGGATTCTGTTTCCGGCATCACTGGGTAATCCATGAATTTTCCATTCCAGTCTGGTCACAGAGAATAACTCAGACATTCAAAAAATGTCTACTCATAGATTGCTGTGGTTGATATTATTTATCTCTACTAAAATTCATATTAAGGCTTTAACTCTGGTTTAACAGTGTCATGAGATAATAAGACCTTTAAGAGATATTTAAGCAGTTCATGTTCGATCCCCAAAAAGGGATTAATGTAGTTCCTGAAAGAGTAGGTTAGTTACTAAAAGAGTAGTTATAAAACAACCTTGGCTTCCTTGGCTCTCTCATACTGCTCTTCCTCAAGTACTCTCTTGCGCTTACACTTTAAGGCCCTTCTGGTGAGAGTGGCTAAGAAAATGTTGTCATCATGCTCTTGCACATCAAGAACCATGAAACAAAATAAATCTCTTTTCTTTTTTAAAATTATATTTATAGTTATAAATAAATATGTAAGTAAATATAAATATATTTATATAGAGATATATACAGTCTCCTGAGCCCATATATGTTGTATACATACTGAGAAAGCTGGCCACTTTACACTGGAAAACCAATAAGGGGGCTCCCCACTAGGAGAGACTAATTCTTCTCCCAATAGCTTCTTATAGTTTTTTGTCTAGAAGTGGGACCCCTATGAAATTTTACCCCTCCCACTTTAGCAAATCTTTTGATACTGCAATTGTTCTGTTCTTATTTGTGCAGTCATTTCTAGGAGAGACTGTTTCACAGCACACCTCTTTATTTTAATTAGTTACTCTTCTATTGATGCAATAAAACATGGTGATGAAGACAACTTATAGAAAGAGGGGTTTACTTTGGGATGACAGTCCCAGAGAGATAGGAGTCAATTGCCATCATTGAGGGGAGCATAGCAGCCGGCAGGCAGGTATAGTATAGAAGCAGCAGCTGAGATTTTACATATTGTTCTGTAAGCAGGAGGTAGAGATAACACTGGGGATGGTGGGAAGCATTTGAAGCCTCAAAACTAGCCCCACGATGTACCTCGTCCACCAAAACTACACCTCCTAATGCTTCAAAAGCTAGTGGGACCAACTATTCAAGCATGTGAGCCTGGGGCCTTTATATTAAAACTACTACACTAATATTGTGACGCTCTCTGAGCCATAGATACAGGAGTAATACAGATGTATTGATTGGGGCTGAGCTTTCCATAATCCACGGATCTCTGCACTGTGTCCAGGTTGTGGTTTTCTGTGATGGTATCCATTTGCTGTAAAGAAGGGCTCCTTTGATGAGGGGCAGTAGCTACACTTAGTCTGGTTTATGTGGTAATTCTATGTTGTATACTTACACATGAGAATTTGGACTTAGGAACCACAGATAAGAAAGAACTGCTATCTATCTTTTTAATTCTTGGTGAGCTCATTCAATATGGTCTTTTCTAATCCTATCTCTTTACCTGCAAATGCTATGATTTCACTTTTCAGCTTAATAGTATTCTATTTTGTAGATGTACCACAATTTAATTATCCATTCATTAGTTTTTATTTCCTGGCCATTGCAAATTAGGCAGCAATAAACATTGGTAAAACAGTATCGGTGGAGTGAAATCTCTTTTCTTTCTAAGTTATTCAACTTTCTTCAGTGTTCTGTTATAGAAAAAGAGAATAGACAATGACACTGTCATTTTGACTTCTGCATAACTAATCATAACTTAATTCTACATATACACATTGGCTCACTTTTTAAAATTATACTTATTTATTTATATTTTATGTGTATAGGTGCTTTGCTTGCATGTATGTCTGTATACCACATGTATTTAGTATCTGCAAAGGTGAGAAGATGAGAAGCATGAGGTGGATGGAAACCAAAAACTGAGCCTCTACATGGGCTCATTAAAATATTTATAATTTTTAAATTACATGTATATATGGGCATATGTATGTATCTATGTGTACATGTAACTGCAAGTGACCACAGAGTCCAGCAGAGTGGATTAGATCTCCTGGAACTAGAGTTACAACTGGTTATGGACTATACAGTGTGGGTGCTGGGAGCCAAATTCAAACCTGATTCCTCTGCAAGAGCAGTAGATACTCTTAACTACTGAGTCATCTCTTCAGCCCACATTGGCTCACTTTAGACAAATTTTCAGGAATGGTTTCTAGTCACATTTGAAGGAGCTTTTGGTTTCCGTTGGTCAAGGAGAGAAAGAGTTCCCCTTGAAACAAGTAGCCTAAGGAGGACACTAGAATGGAAAACCCAAAGGGATAGAGTAGGCAACATTTACAATGGGTCCTTAAGATTGGGTTTGATGTTTCTACAGAAAAAAGAAGCTGAAGCTGAAGACAAAACAAAATAATAGCATGCAGACACATTGTTCTGGACAATCATCTCATCATTATGGTCCATAAGGACAATGGGATCTCTCACGAATGTAATTTTTAAACATTTTTATATGTAAAGATGCTTTGTCTTTATGTGGGTCTGTGTAACATGTGCATGCCTGTTACCTCTGGAAGCCAGAAAAAAGTTTCAGATCCCCTTGGAATGGAGTTGCAAATGCTTGTTAGCTGCCACATGGATGCTGGGAATAAAATCGGGAAGAACAGTCAGTGTTCTTCACCCCAGGGCCATCTCTCCAGTCTTCCTCAAGGATATTTTTAAAATAGCAGGTGCAAAGAAATGGGAGTATGAAGGAAAGAATATGGCAAGCAACACTCTTAGGAGGAAATGAGAAGTCAATTTGTAGACCCCTGTAAAATATTAGTCTCAGGACTCTCAAAATAACTGGCAGATATTTTGAATTTGTTAGGATCAGTCCCTTCTACAAAATTGGGAGTTAGAAAGTCATTTGGATTACTGCTGATAAGGCTTTCCCCATACTATCATATAAACCATTAGATGTAATGGAGAGGTAAAACTCAACATTGTGACACTCCAGCCTCAGTCAGGCTGCTAACTAAACACATCCCAGGAGTGGAAAAAGAAAGTTAACTTTCAGGCCATTCCTTACAGAACCCTCTTCACCCTATACATATGCACACTTCACCATTCTTATTAAGTTTAAAAAACGGTTCCAAAAGGAGACGTCATCACAAACCCATTCTTCTTGGACTCCTATCCTTCTCTAACTAGCACCAAGTGCACTAACTTTGATTAAATATTTGGATTCTGTTGAAAAGTTAAACTTTTTCTTTTTGTGATCTCTTATTATATGAAGGAGAAAAAAAAAAAAGAATCTTTCATCATCGAGTTTCTCAGTTTGCTTTTAGAGTCCTCCAAAGTATCTTTTTATCCCTCACTATTACTGATCTCTTTGCTTTTCAATGTGCCTCTGTCTTTCTACATTTCACCAGCTGGCTGCCCAGTAGTCAGCAAGATAACTACAGTAAGAATGAAAATCTCAAGTTTAAACACCCCAGGGAACTTATCAATGAATAGAGAACAATCTCTCATCCAAAATCTTGACCTTGAGATTTCATCAAAAGTTCTGAAAAGTTGGGACAGCGGTACCCCTTTATCTATAGTTTCTTTTCTGCAGCTTCATTTCCCCCTATTCCACTAGGATCTGAAAATATGAGTTGAAAATTTTTAGAACTATAAAAATATTCATGATTTATCATGCACTGGATTCCAAGACATATGATGAAATCTCATGCTATCTCTGTCAGAGCAGGCACTATCCCATTATCTATTGTGTTTTGCCTGCCCACTAGTAATTTAGTCATCTTGGTTATCAATTATCAGACATTTCACAGCATCACACTGCTTGTGCTCAAGTAAACATTATATGGAGGCTTGATGCTCCCACAGTACCTCTGTCATTCAGCTCACTACAAGTCAGTGCATTGTATTATATCACATCATCGCAAGAAGAGTGACTGGAGTAAAATTGTGAGAAATGTCTTTATTCTATCAAAGCTTGTTGATTAGCCCAGCAAATACTCATATATGCTGAACCCTTTAAGCCTTTTCCCTATGTGCTAATTTGCCAATCATACCAGAGTGTCAAGTTGAGCTCTCAGCAACCAGATGACAAGCAGCCATCACTTACAGAGAGATTAAAAAACAAAACAAAACAAACAAACACAAACAGAAGCCATCTTGGCGAGGTGTATCCTTTTTACAAAAAGAATTGCCTTGTTGAGCTACTTCTACTTTGTGTGTTTCTTTGTGCTACACAGGGATTATTCTTTTTCTAACACTATAAAAGATATTTGAAACAGACTACACTGATACAACATTTGTTATAGTACATTGTAATAGTTGTTCTAGCTTATTATTCATTATTGTTGTTATTCTTTCCTTGTGCCTAATTTATAAATTAAATGCTATTACAGGTAGACATTATAAAGAAAAAATTAAGTTCAGTTTAAAGGGGCTGGCACAGAAGAACTTTCTTAGGAGATGAAGCCCTGAAGAGGGATATCATCTTTCCTCTCCAGGAAAAAAGATGCACTAGGAAAAATGGCAGGTATGATATGACAGTACATCTGAAAGAAAGAACCTTCAAATGCCTCAATTAAAAGGTTTTGTTATTTTGTAGTTGGTGGTAGTGGGGGGATTGTTTGTTTTTTGATTCCTAGAGGTTTTTAAGAAGGTAGAAGAAAGTTCCAAAGCAGGAGATTTAGTCTGGCCTAGCTGTCAAGAGACATAAATCCAGGCAGGAGGTAGGACCACAAAGTTATTTTGTAGTTACAATGGAGAGGGTTTGTTTTTCCTGCTGAGACTATAGGATTGATTACTCTCAGCAGGTGCCAGTCAGTTTTTTGTTCTAAGGATGAGCTTCAGAAGGTGGGAAACATGACCTGATTTCTGGGAGGGTCAGAAAGGCAGCTAGAAGGTCTGTGATCTATGTACAGGAAAAATATAGAATATATAGGGTTCAATACTATTCAATTTTAGGCATCCAATGGAGACCTTGGACTGTATCCTGAGGATAAAAGGGGACTAATATCAAGAAACCAGTGACTTGCTGCAAATCCTACAACTTAGAAGTTGTATTATTTAAGGTTCAGTAGGCTCCTTCGTAAGAGCTTAGAACTTCAAATCCACATACCTACTGCCTCTCTGCTTTTTAATATATTACTTTATCCATTTGTGTTTGGAGGTAGAGTCTTGTTTCTTAGCCTAGACTCTCCTCAAACTCAGAACTCTCCTGCCTCAGCCTCCTGAGTACAAAGTTCTGGGATTACAGTGTACACCACCCACTTCTAGCTGTTACATTTTCCTTGCATTTCATTTCCTTATAGGACTTTCCTAGAAGTTTTTCCAATAGCCACAATAAAATCTAGATTCTACCAATTCCACTTTTCTACATAAAATCTAAAGATAACTAAAACATATTTAATGTATCTCATTCAGATTTATATAACTGTAAAAATTATCTAACAGAAATAATTTATAAAGTGGAAAAGTTTATTCTAGCTCATGGTTTTAAAGATTTTAATTCATGGCTAGTTGTCCCCATTACTGAGGTCTGTAGTGAGACAGTACAACATTGCAGTAGTTCCTATATATTAGTCAGGATTCTCTAGAGTAACAGAACTTATAGAATTAATATATGTAGAATTTATTAAAATGGCTTACAAGCTGTGGTCCAGCTAGCCTACCAGTGGTTGTCCACCAACAGAAGGTCCAAGAATCCAATAGTTGTTCAGTCCAAGACTAGATGTCTCAGTTAGTCCTCAGTATACACCAGAATTTTGAATAAGTAGACTCTAATCCCGAAAGGAATAAACTTGCCAGTGAGGGCAAGCAGGCAAAGAGAGCAAGCTTCCTTCTTCCATGTCTATGTAGGCAGCCAGCAGAAGGTGTAGCTTAGATCAAAGGTGGATGTTCCCACCTCAAAAAATAAAGATTAAAAGTGTATCTTCCCATCACAAAGATCCAGATTAGAAATGGGCCAATGGGTCTTCCCACTTCAAATGGTTAAATTAAGAAAAAAACTTCACTAGTATGCCCAATCATTTGGGTTTTAATTCATTCCAGATATAGTCAAGTGACAACCAAGGCAAACAAAAGGGCTGAGGGGCCTTCAGGATGTACCAAGGGTATGTTCTCAGTGATCTTAATACCTATTAGGCTCGACCTCTTAGAGCTTTTACTTACTACATACAATTAGTACCACCATGAAAGCTAAACCTTTAACATACAGGCCTTTGGAGGTCATTTGAGTGAAACCCAATTTTCCTTTTGGCTACAGAATAATGTTTTGGGGGTCACTTTTATGTAATTACTAATTTATAACTTCAGTGACTATATCTTCCTCTGGATTTTGATATATACTTATTTTTTTCCATTTTATTATTATTATTTTTTTTTATTAATTTATTCTTGTTACATCTCAATGTTTATCCCATCCCTTGTATCCTCCCATTCCTCCCTCCCCCATTTTCCCATTATTCCCCTCCCCTATGACTGTTCCTGAGGGGGATTACGTCCCCCTATATATTCTCATAGGGTATCAAGTCTCTTCTTGGCTACGTGCTGTCCTTCCTCTGAGTGCCACCAGGTCTCCCCCTCCAGGGGACATGGTCAAATGTGAGGCACCAGAGTACGTGAGAAAGTCATATCACACTCTCCACTCAACTGTGGAGAATATTCTGACCATTGGCTAGATTTGGGAAGGGGTTTAAATGGCTAAGATCAAAAATTCAAGCCACACCACATGCTGGCGAGGATGTGGGGAGAGAGGAACACTCCTTCATTGCTGGTGGGAATGCAAACTAGTACAGCCACTTTGGAAATCTATCTGGTGCTATCTCAGAAAAATGGGAATAGGGCTTCCTCAAGACCCAGCTATTCCACTCCTTGGAATATACCCAGAAGATGCTCCAGCACACAACAAGAAAATTTGCTCAACCATGTTCATAGCAGCCTTATTCATAATAGCCAGAACATGGAAACAACTTAAGTGTCCCTCAGTAGAAGAGTGGATAAAGAAACTGTGGTACATATACACTATGGAATACTACTCAGCTATTAAAAACAAGGAATTCCCGAAATTTGTGGATAAATGGATTGAGCTAGAAATGATCATAATGAGTGAGTTAACCCAGAAGCAGAAAGAATCAAATGGTATATACTCACTTATATCTGCATACTAGCCCAAGGGGCATGTCCCACGAAAGCCTTCACTTACCAGGAAACTGGGACAGAGGGGAAGGCATCCTATTGGGACTCTAAATGAGAGACGCATGGGAGAATAGCAAAATAAAAGGATACAGAGGGTCCTAGAAACCTACAAGTAGAACAATATGATAGGCAGATTTGGGCCCAGGGGTCCTGCTCAAACTAAGGCACCAGCCAAGGACAATACAGGAGATATATACTTATTGATCTAAATTTTGAACTATAAAGATCTTTGTGGTAATAGATGAAAAACTGTCAAAATGCAGTTTTAAAAATCATATTAAAATGGACAGAAAAGGACCATCATGAAGAAAGGGGTTGTCATAGGTCTACTTTGTAGTAATGAGGACAGGACCTTGGTGGGCGAGTCAAAATTATGCTGTTTTGTTATTCAGAAGCTGTAGGGTTGAGACCAATCTGCAGGAGTTGTACATTTGTAAATAGAAGTAGGTTAAAGTAATTAATCCTATGTCTTGCAGCTCCAACATTTTCTCCCTTAAGAGAAATTACTTAGGGTCCTAGGTTACTAACAACAAGGTGTAATGGTAAAGTGGTTGCATTTCTTTGATCTGGGAACTGTTTTTGTGTTTCAATGTGTATTAGTCTTCTGTGACATAGTATAGTTTGTGCCAAGGAGCAAGCCTGAATTTGGTGAGATTTCCTTATTGAACAAAGACACATTAATGCTTCTAGAAGCAGAAAGTCACATTTTTAAGGTCAGTACACTTGATGGAGCCTAAAAGCAATTAGATGCCATCCTGGGGCATGTGGGTAGAAATAATGTCCTGGTTAATATTTTTGTCAACCCCTTACAAGATAGAGTTGGCTAAGAAGAGGAAACTCAATTGAGAAATATTCCTCCATAGGGTTGGCCTGTAAGCAAGTCTGTAGGACATTTTCTTGATTTGTGATTGATGTGTAAGGACCCAACCAACTGGGGATTATGCCACCTCCTGGGTCCTATAAGAAATCAGACTGAGCTGAGCAAGCCATGGCAAACAAACCAGTAAACAGCACTCTTCCATGACCTCTGCTTCAGTTCTAGTCTCCATATTCCATCCTTGAGTTCTTGCCTTGGTTTCCCCAGATGATGGGCTGTGACTTGTAAGCCAAACGAATCCTTTCCTCCCAAGCTGTTTTTGCTCATGGTGTCTATCCCATCAATAGAAAGCAAGGCATGGGGAGCTTAGGTACAGTGTTTGGCTACTTTCCCTTTTTCTAGTGTTGTGTATAATGAAATGAAAGCATGAAAGACCTCCCCATTACTTTTGCGGGTACAAATTTGAAATAGTTTTTTAAAGTATTATTATTACAGTGTTAGTTAAGCAATTGAAAAGTCACTCCATTTTGGAGTCTTACTCTGACCATTTCAATCTGGGGTTGGGGCCTTTGTTCATATGAGAGAAAACATTAATGCAGCCTTCAAAAAGTCATTTGTACAAGAACAAAAAGAGGGCACTCTGCTGGAGAGATGGCTCAGAAGTTAAGGACACTGACTGCTCCTCCAGAGGTCCTGAGTTCGATTCCCAGCAACCACATGGTGGCTCACAACCATCTATAATGTGATATGATATCCTCTTCTGGCCTGCAGGTATACGTGTAACCGGAACAATATAATAAATAAATAAATAAATAAATAAATAAATAAATAAATAAATCTTAAAAACAAAAGAGATGGCCCTTCAATCTAATGCTTTTCTAGCACAGTACAGTTTATGTTAACTTTAGACCAAAGCTAGAGTACTTATTTTTGTGCCAGGCAGGGTACTAAGACAGAAGAACTAAGATATTACTGTTTTAAATATGAAACTAAACCACAAACCATGTAAGTAGTTTGTCCCAATAAATGGTACAGTTACTGTAGAGTAGTGCCCACATCCATGAAACTCTACATAACTACACACTCCAGTATACATTTTCCACTACATATGTCATCCTTTTACATTACATAAGGAAAGCCATGCTGTCCATCTATAGACATTGTAGTGGAAAGACCTAGTCCGACACTGATAAAGCCAGACTTAGATGTTGAGCAGTTGAGCTAAAAGATACAATGTTCATTAGTATAGTAACTAATTCAACAAGTGTTTGGGAGGATCTCAAGGGTTCTCAGTTCTTCTCTAAGCTGTCTTTGAGCACAGAATTGATCTTGATCTAATAATAAGCCCCATTAGCCTCAGTTTGCTCATCAGTTTCAGACAAGGAGACTTAGAATATTTAGAAACATACTCAGGTGACAAAAACTTGTAACAACCTAGACCTATGCACTTAATATAGATGACATCACTTACTAAGGATTTGTGTGTCTACCTATAAAATAACATGCTGATCTCTGCTGGGAGGATGGCTTCACCCCAACTTTGCATAATCAGAAATGCCTGTACTCAGGATCTTTCCAAATCTCACTCTGAGTTTTTCATTATCTGGATGTAGCATTGTATAAAATATTCATTGTAACAGATTAGCAATAGTCAGTCCTCTATTTGCCTGCACTCTGTGTATTACTCCTGAAAATTAAATCTGGTATAATAATGGGGGAATCTTCAATATTTGTCAGGTCATACTAAAATTATAGGTAATCTGAGAACCTAGTAGGATTGGCTTCTGCAGTATGTGGGGAGCACCTCATGGGACTGAACACCACTGAAGTAACTCTGCTAACGTCAGAATTGAATTAAGCTTTAGGGAAACTAACTAATATCAGATCCTTACTTGGTGTGAAAACAACAAAGAAAAAAACCCAACAAACAAAAAACAAGAACACCTATTTGGTCCACAAAAGGTTCTATGTTGTGTGTTAAACATACAAAATCAACAATAACAAAAGTCCATTTTTCTCTATATAATACTCTCTGTAGTAACACAGAGCAAAAACTTAGAAACACTATACCCCTGTAGGAAGAAAAAGCCATTTATCAACTTTTTCCTCTGTTAAAAAATGTCGCATTGATGGATATGGCTAAACAGAGCATTGAAGGAATGGAAAGGTCTGTCGTTTCTCGAAATAAACTTGTTCAGTTTTCCCTGCTTCCAAACTTAGTCAAAGTAATATAGTTTTAATAAATACAGACCTAATGGAATAGCATTATTTGAGCTCATGAATTGTTAAGCCTATTTTTTTGTAATGATTAATGATGAATCATTTCATAAAGCTGAGGCGATTCATCATTGGAGCAGCATGCCTTTACAAAACAGGTGTTCTGGGAGTCTACAGAATCCATAATACCAAGTTTTCTTCTCTGTAATTTGAGGATTTCCAAGCCACCTGCAAATAGGAACAGAGCAAGGAAAGTGAGCAGTAGCTGTACTCAGCTCCCCACCTTCTCTCATCTTTACAGGATCTAATACATTCATCTCTAACCAACTGCAAATGACAGGTAGAGTCCAATTTCAGAAGGTGTTATCTGAAAAGACTGTGTAGCTTTTATGGCACTATTTTTCTTTCAAATGTTGTGTTCCTGCTGTGGTATCTTAAAGGATTAAAAAGAAGAAGGGAAAAAAGGGAGAATAGCACAAATGCATCTGCTCTAGAGCTCAGGCATTTTAAAACATGTAGACAGCTTCCCAGAATTATTCTCCTGACAGACAGGCATAAAGTATATTTTAGATAGAAAATACAAGGTGATGTTGCAAGATGCTGATAACTGCCTCTTGGATTTCACTCCTCTGAACGTGGAAACTCATCCCATGACGGGAGAAAAATGATCATAGTTGTCTTTTGGACTCGTGAAGGGTTTAGTTCATCCAAAGTGAAAGTCCTAATATTAATAGCCAAGAATAAAGAAACTCTTGAATTTTGATATACATGTTTGAGAGAATATAGCTCGGCCATTATAAGGAATGTTTGGAGAGACCATAGGAATAAAATAGCATCGTGAAAATGAGGTATGGGCTCAAATTAAATTATGTGATTATTTTTTAAAGGCTGGTGACAATAGCAAAGGGTATCTCCAAATATTTTTTTGGTATGTCTCAAGTGTCAGGGGAGAACTTATACTTATTTTGCTGTTAAAAGACAGCAACCCTTAAGCCTCAGTATTCCCCTTCTCTTTCCACTCCTCTTCTTTGACAAATTCTGACATAGTGTAGACTGACCTCAAACCTCCTATGTAGCCCATGTTAACCCTGATCCACTTGCTTCTGCCTTCCAAAGCCTGGATTACAAGTATATGCCACCATGCCAAGCTTAAATTGTTCTTGTTTTCTGACAAATACTATATATAGCCTTTTTTGTATTTGCTTTTATTTTTCTACAGATGAAACTTACAGTTACATAAATTCAAGAATGATAGAATTGTACTTTTATATTCTTTTTTCTCTGTAAAAGTACATGAAATTTATGTTTGGTCATCCTCTACACCCAAACTTATAGTTCTCATTTCATGTTACATTTGGCTTTCTAATTGCTTGTGTTTCTGTATACATAACAGTCTGGGTAAAAACACAGACCAAAGACCTAGAAATGCTATATCTTTTAAAAAAGAAAATGTCATTTATCAAGTTTTTCTTTGCTAAAAAAGTCACTTGTTCTAGTTTGGTGTCTATTACTATGATAAACACCATCACCAAAAGCAACTTGCCCAAGGAAAGGGTTTATTTTTCTTATACTTCTACATCATAATCTATCATTGAATGATATCAGGACAGGAACTGAAGCAAAGAGCATGGGCAACTGCTACTTACTGGTGTGCACCCAAATTCACATCCAGCTACCTTTCTTACATAGTCCAGGCCAATCTGCCTAGAGATGGTACAGTCCACAGTTGTCTAGGCCTTCCTACATCAATTAGCTATCAATGACATGTCCCCAACTCCTGACTGTGAGAACAAGTGGGTCTCTGACTCTTGTGCCTTCTCTTGGGACTCTTTCCTTCCTGTTCCATTGCTGTGTCCAACTTCAAAGGTTTTTACTTCATCTTATCATATTTTATTTTGTTATGTTTGGTTGTTATCTCTTAGAAGCCTGCTCTTTTCTCATGAGAGACAGAAGTACTGGATCCAGAAGGTAGAGGAGGTGGAGAGGAAATAGGAAGAATATAAGAAGGGAAATTTATAGTATGGGTATATTGTATGACAAAGAAATCTATTTTAAATAAAATAAAAAAGTGAAAAAAAAGATCATGCTCCCAAAGTCATGACCACAAACCACTCTGGTACAGATAATTTATTCAACTGAGGCTTCTTCATCCCAGGTGATTCTAGATTTGTATCAAGTTGACAGCTAAAGCTATCTATGATATTCACCTTGATGCATATGGCTAAATATAGCACTGAAGGACTAAAAACATATGTCATGCTGAGTAAAATTTTTGAAGTTTCCATTACCAAACATTTTCTTTATCCATTTATCTGTTGATAGGGGTCCTAGTTACTGTGATGAAATACCATGACTAAAGCAACATGTGGAGGAAATGATTTATTTCGCTTTCCCTCCACATCACTGTTCATCATTAAAGTCAGGAGAAGAATTCAAGTAGGGCAAGAACCTGGAGGCTGGAGCTGATGCAGAGGCTATGGAGAAGTGCTACATCCTGGCTTGCTCTTTATAGCTTGCTCAGCCTGCTTTCTTATAGAACCCAGGACCACCAGCCCAGGCATGAAACCACCCACAATGGGATGGGCCCTCCCCTATTGATCACTAATTAATAAATACCCTATTGGCTTATTTACAGCCTGATCATATAGAGGCATTTTCTTAAATGAGGTTCTCTTTCTTCAGATGACTTTAGTGTGTGTTAAGGTAACATAAAATTATCCAGCACAATAGACAACTATGCCAATTTCATAAATTTGATTTCTTGAATGGATCACAATAAATGGGTGGATCCCATAGGTATCACTGCAGGATATTGGCATGGATTTCTTCAGATATATACATCATATAGCTAGATAGCGTGATAGCTCTAATTTTTAGTTCTTGATAAAACCTAGCTACTTTCATGTTTAGATTTTTTATCTTTTTATTCTTTCCAGAAACCAATCTACCTAGTCATTCATCCAGACAATTCTGCCTGAATTGCTCACAAAATTATCAGCAATGGATCCAGACATGGCCAGGATCAGTGTGTTCATGTAAGCTGTCCCTGTTCCTAAGTCGAGTCCCATACTTGGTTAGTGTTCTGCTGTTGCCATTCAGAAAGCTGCAATAACACCAAAGCAAAGGCCCCTATATATTTATGTTTGGGACATAAGCAAGTTATGCAGCCATTTCCATCCACAGTCATTTCTGATTTCTTAGCAGCATTTGGCTCAACTAGTCAGACATTTCTTCACTGACACATGAAGGCAGGAGGACTAAGGTACAGTCCAACTTTGCTGTATAGTGATACCCTGTTTTAAATATAAGTAAAGGAACAAATGTCAATACTTGCTCAGAAATACCTTCTACCCAATGAAAAGTACAGTAGTTTGTGCAAGAAAATATATTGTGCCTCTACAGTAGACATCTGTACTTTCACATATCCAAAGATGAATGCCCAGCATTCTTCTCTACCCTCTGCACTACCTTATCAAAGAATGTCACCACTCACATAGTGTCTCAAAATTATAAGTGAACTTAATGTGTCGCTAAATGAGTCTTGTCAATGTAGTCACCTAGTTATACGGTTATGTGAAAGTTACTAACAAATCACTCTGATGTTGAGAAAAAAACTTAAAATATGCCTTGGAAGTGTTCACTGAAGAGAAATAACTAGTACAAGATAGGTAGATTTATCAATAGGTAGTTTATAAGAGACTGATGTTTGTGGGGACTGACTCATGCAATCTTGAAAGTCAATGTGTGCCACACAGTGCTGTCTTCAATTTAGTCTGATACCAAGGGCATGAGAACCAGGGAAGTTGGTGATATAATTCCTACTCTGGAATGAGAAAAGTAGTGTGGTGCTAGCATACATCTCAAAATCCAAAGGTCTACCTATCATAATTTCCAATATGTTATTGTAAGAAGGATGGATAGCCTGAAAATGTGTTCTCTGCTATTTTGTACTATTTGTACCCTCAGTGTATGGTATGATGTCTATACAGATAGCTATGGATAGATTTTCCTTAATCCATGAATTTAAAAATATCGAGGTCTTCCAGATACAACTTTGAAAGTTGAGGTTTTACTAGCTGATTAGGAATGCTACAGCCTGTTCAAGTTCACATATAAAATTAGCTGTCACAGAAAGATTCAGAAAACAAGAAAAAAAAAAGCTACAGACAACCAATGTGGCCGAATATGAAAGATATTTCTTTTGTCATCATTAAATTTATTTATTAAGACAGGAAGAAAATTCAGATAAAAAATTAATGAAAAAAGACACAAAAGTGATAAAGATGAGTGATGAAATCAATAAAAATTATTCTGACAATGAAAAGTGAAAGAGTTTTTCCAGATTATGCCAAAAGCAGTAATTCATTAAGAGGAAGCCATAAATTTTGAATAGAAGTAATGAATAGGCTTTTGGATTGTTTAAGATTCCAAATAGTGAAGTGAATCATATGAATAAATTGGGAAAAGATTTAAATTTCTTGCTGATTTGACACAAAGTAATGTCATTGATTAAGATAACATAAAATTCACTACAATAAACATATTGACCCAAAACTCATTGATGAGGATCATCAATTCAAATAGCATTTAATACTAGTCATGCTATATCAAAATATAGTAGAAAAACCTCATGGCTTGCAAATGAAATACATTTGATAGAAGGTTTTCTAGATTTGCCTAAACTCCTAAAGCTGTACATAGCATTACCAGTAATGTGCTTTGAAGCTAAAAGAAATGTGTAAAAAACTGTCAGTAATAAAAAATCGATCAACCATGCTAGAGAGAAAATTGACTTCTTTCAAAGTGTATGCAGGCAAAAGCTGTAGGAAAAATGGTAGCATAAGAGCCTACCAGACAACTAATTAACAGAGGTCTTAGGTTATTTTCTTAGATTTGTTTCACATTTGTGCAATGTGACAGTCTTAGAAGATATAATTGCTTTGTGGTAAAATCCTTTCTCATCATATAAGAGTTTTTTCTTCCTGAGCAACATGTTACCCCAAAAGTTAGTGGCTAAAGTACGTGTCTTATTTTGTAGTATCTGTGGAGCAAGGAAGTACAAAGTGCCTTAGGTTGATCTTTTCTGAGATATTGGTTAGGGCTGCAGTCACCTGAAGAATTGATTGAGGCTGGAAGATGCATTTATATAATGGCTTAATCTTCTGACTGGCAAATTATGAACTTTTTTGATGGGTAGTCTCAATTGGTCCTCACATCCTCAATCGGGTCACTTACAACATAATAGCTGACTTGCCCCAGAGTGAGTGATCCAAGAAAGAGCAAGGTAAAAGTCACAATGTCTTTTATCATTTAGCCTCAGGATGCCCTCACTATCATTTATGCTTTATTTTACTCATTACTTAGGTCAGCCCTTTTTAGCATGTGAAGATACCATATAAAAGTGTAAATACGGAGAAAGAAAAGCCACTAAGGCTCATTTTGAAAGCCTGGTGTCCTTCTCTCTGGCCACCAAAGACTTATGTTCTTTTCACATGAAAAAAAATTACCCATTCTCCTCCATGTCCTTAAAAGTTTGATGCTATTTTAACCTTAGCTGTGAGATTCTCCTTATTTAAATCACATCTTTGCAGAGACAAGGGTCTTCTCTTGCATTTCCAGAAAAATGCATAGGTTCCTGTTGGTTCACAGACCTATCTACTAAAGCGCATCTACCTGTTCCCCTCACACTCAATATACACTGTGGTGATAGATGCATAACTTTGATAATCACAATGGATATGAGACACAGTATGGGTTTTTTTTTTTTGTAGCTTTTTACAAAAATATTTTTTATGTATATGAGTGCTTTGCCAACATGCGTGTATGTGCACCATATGTGTGCCTAGTACTTACTGTAAGTCAGATTTAAGCATTGGAGCCACTAGAACTAAAGTTACAAATGATTATAAACTGCTATGTGGGTCCTAGGAACTGAGCTCAGGTCCTCTGGAAAATTAATCAGTGTTCTTAGCAGTAGAACCATCTCTCCAGTGCCCCCTTTTGAAAGATTTACAAATAACTTTGTGGCCATACTCAGCTTCTTTTGTTTTTACAGTGATTCAGATTTAGTCTATGCTTAAAAACCATTCCTTACTTTTTTAAAACAATATCTAATATCTAGTAAGTTTGTACATTTTCAAATCCAATGAGCTTAGTTTCATTTGGTTTAACAGCTCTCAGGCCCCAAAGCATACCATACTCTTATCATATTTTATTATAAATATCAAGAAGAAAGCAGGAGGCATCCTCAACACTGACTGAGGAATTCTCCCTCTAAGAATACCCATTTCTCCTATGAAGTAAAGTTTTATTGAATCAAGAGACATCTGTAAAACAGTAATGCACAATTTAGGTGTGTGCATTCAGGCATTTATGAAGATAATTGGCATGTGGGTCAGCCTTCTAAATATGAGTAGCACTATACCATTGCTAGACCAGAGTAGAAGGAGGAGGAAACTTGCCAAGATATGCATACTTGATTCTTCTTCAGTGGATGTATACTTTGCTTCTTCCCTTTGCTTATTGACTCCAGATCCCAACTCCCTAGTCTTTGGGGATTCATACTAATAACTCTCCAGGAAAACCCAAGCCTTTCCTCTATGACTTAGTCTACAACTGTCTGTTACTGTATTAAAATATTATGACCAAAAGCAACTTACAGAAGCAAGTATTTATTTTGGCCTACAGATCCAGAGGCATAAGAGTCCTTTTGTGGTAGGGAGGCACAGCAACAAGCAGCAGGATCAGGAAGTCGAGAGATCACATCCTAACTTCACACAGGAAACCAAGAGCATGAAGAGGAATCAGGTAGGAATCACCCCTAATGACAAACTTTGTCCAGCAAGGTGCCCCTATTCCAAAGGTTCCACAGCCTCCTTCAAATAGCACCACCGGACTGA
The DNA here is from genome assembly GCF_903995435.1 of Acomys russatus. Lineage (NCBI taxonomy): Eukaryota > Metazoa > Chordata > Mammalia > Rodentia > Muridae > Acomys > Acomys russatus. The sequence goes on along the minus strand of NC_067169.1, from coordinate 73,314,783 downwards.
GACCAAGTGGTTAAATACAGGAGTCTATGGAGAATGATTATCATTCAAACCACTGGGGCTTCACCATTTTTTTTCCACTTCTTTATTCTGAAGTTTCCTCCTTCTTGGACCAAGATGCCTTTGGTTTCTCAACCTTTCTAGCTTACAGATGGACACTGTGAGACAAATTCAGCCTCTGATCATGTAAATCATCTACTAGATCCCAGTTGTTGTTGCTTTGATATTTAATTAAGGGAGAAATTGAAGTTTATATCCACAGTCCGTGGTTCTACTGATTCTGGAAGTGTAGTGAAGTGTAGGACATCATGAAAGCCGAAGCACATGGTGGAGAATGCTTCTTTACATCACAGTTGACAGCAAGCATAACAAAAGACACAAAGAGACCAAGCAGATGACATTCTTAATGGCGCATCTTCCTCTCTCCCAGTACCCTACCTCCTCATACTTGGTCCCACCTTCCGAAAGATTACAAAACTTCCTAAAATATCACCATCAGCTGAAGGCCAAACCACCATGAGCCTTTGAGTAAGACTTTCTACATCAAAACCACAACAATCCTTTTTTCATGATTATGTGCATATTTCTAATTGGTTCAGTTGTGATAGAGATTTGGCTCAATCTAATAAACCCTGCTATGTTTTATCATTTTCACATTGCCAAAAATGAATGGACTACAAACTTTCAAACCTTTTATATGCTGGTTAATTTATTTATTTATTTGTTTGTTTGTTTATTTATTTATTTTTGTCAACTTAATATACAGTCAGGGTCAACTGGAAAGAGGGAACTTCAGTTAAGAAAATATCTTCATTTTTAATAGTTGAATAATATTCCATTGTGTAAATGTACCAGTTTCTTTATTCATTCTTTTATTTAGGGACATCTAGATTGTTTCCAGATTCTGGCTATTAGGAATAAACCTGCTATTGTGGAAGTTCTGGTTTATATGTAAACATATTTTTGTTTTAATCCCAGGTGTGGGATATGGGGGATGCTCCAGTTTATCTACAGCTGATAGTTGCCCCCTGAGAGGAAATGTGATGTTTCCTAGCTGTGAACTACCTCATGTGAGGAGGTAGTCTTTGTCAGTGGTAATAAAAGCCAGACTCAAAGAGAGACTGGGGCCTCTAGGAAAGAAGGCTGCTGGTGCTTACCCCTGCTGCTCCTGGTTGATGTTGATGCAGTGTGATGAGAAGAAGTTGGAGATATCCTGAAACAAGGGTTGAATTTGCCCCAAAGAACACAAGGACCCTAAACAGCAGTGTGGAAGGACTGCAGGCTTGGTGGGCTTTGCCCCTTTGCAGGCTCTGTCCCAGGTGAAAGTAGTCTTGGCAGGCTTTGCCCCTTGGAAACACCAGGAATACTCTCTGAGATTAACCTTGAGATAGACTGGGTGGAACCATTCTGGGCCTGGAATTCAGGAAGCAGACCTGGGGACTCCACCTGGATTATTGTGTTTCTAATAGAACCTCAACGTTTGGAGGAGACTGGCCCTTGTAGGAGAGAGACAGACCCAGGCAGAGGACGAGAGGAGGCAGCAGGTTCGGACAGAGCTCGAGTGCATGTGGATCGGGAAAGAGATCAGCTTACCTGCCAGACCAGCGTGCAGGACAGACACACCTAGGGACCCGTCCCATGGAACAGATACCAGAAGATTCACTCTTGTTTCCCTTTAACCTTTTTTCCCTCTTGCGTAAGATAGTTGGGTTGTATAATAAAGTTTAATTGTTAAGAAACATAGCCAACACAGCAGGAAGCAGCTAAGGACAGCTATGCCTCCTCTCCCCACAAAACATTCTCCCCTACAGGGTGTTGGGGTGTTGAAAGGGATTGGGGTGGAGTAGGGAGAAAGAGATTTAAAGAATCTAAAAATAAAAATGGTTAAAAGTACACGAACAAGCTGCTATGAGCATAGTTAAGCAAATATCCCTGCTGTATGGTGGAGCATCTTTTGGATGTATGCCCAGAAGTGGTATAGCTGGGTCTTGAGGTAGCACTAGTCAATTTTCTGAGAAAGGGCCATATTAATTTCCAAAGTGATTGTACAAGTTTGCACTCCCACAAGCAATGTTTCACTTTCTCTACATCCTTGCCAAAATGTGCTGTCACTTGAGTTTTTGATCTTAGCCCTCTGATGGGTGTAAGATGGAATCTCCAAGTCGTTCTGATTTGCATTTCCCTGATGACTAAAGATGTTGAGCATTTCTTTAACTGTTTCTGAGCCATTCAAGATTCCTCTGTTGAGAATTCTGTTTGGCTCTGTACCCCATTTTTTAATTGGGTTATTTGGTTTGGTGGTGTTTAATTTCTTGAGTTCTTTATATATCTTGGACATTAGCCCTTTGTTGTATATAGGGTTGATGAAGATCTTTTCCCAGTCAAAATTTCAGGCAAATGCATGGAACTAGAAATGATCATCCTGAGGGAGGTAACCTAGATTCAGAAAGACACACATAGTATAAACTCATAAGTGTATATTAGCCCAACATAGGTGTCCTCTGAGAGACTCCATTGGGAGACTGTCAAGGCTGGTGAATCTGGATACAGGAGGGCCTGCACAAACTAACCAAGGACAATAAGTGCAGAGAATCTAGAACCCCTGTTCAGGTGTAGCTGATGAACAACACATTCTCCACGGGGGTGCGGGGAGAGGGCAGCAGCAAGGAAGGGGGAAAACTGCCACTAAACCTCTGACATGCACCCTGGTTCCCACAATTTGATCACTGCCTCTTGGCAGTGAGGCCTTGCAGGCACACAGGATGCAGGCTATACTGATGAGATCTGATTGACTGTGGCCAGATGGTGGGGAAGAGCCCCCGCCCCATTGGAGGTCTGGGGAAGAGGAATACATCAGAAAGGGAGGGGATGGGAACAGGAAGATAAGAGTGAGGGGATTACAATCTGGATGTAATGTCAATAAACTATAATAAATAGAAAAATCAATTTAAAAAAGAAAGAAAATATTTTCATCAAATTGGCTTGGAGACAAGTCTATGGAGCATTTTCTTGATTAATAATTGATATAGAAAAGCACAACTCATTGGGGTAGTGCTACCCTTGGGCAGGTGTGCCTGTATTATATAAGAAAGTAGGATGAGTAAGCTTTATAGAGCAAGCCAGTAGGAAGGACTCTTCCATGGCCTATACTTCAGTCCCTGCCTGCAGGTTCCTCCAATGAATTCCTACCTGGACTTCCTCCACGAGGAACTATAACCTGTAAGATGAAACAAACCACTTTTACCTCAAGTTGCTTTTGGCCATATTACAGCAACAGTAAGCAAACTAATGCACTATATAACATAGCTCCTCTACCCTTCAGTTTCCAATGACAATTCCCATTTTCAAGACATTTCTGGAGAGTCCTTAAAGTCCATTAGAATACTGTTGATAGTCTCTTCCATGTTCTTTAGGCTTTTATTATCATCTCCTCAAACACTTCTACATTCCATTCCTTGTATGATTTCAAACCTCTCTATCTTTGCTTTTGATCATTGTTATATCTTGGAAGAGAAGAATACTCCAATAATCTCATATGTTGAATACTTGGTTCTCCGAGGCTGTGGAGTGGCTCAGAGTAAGAATGGGATTGAGGTGTGTCCAAACAACAGAAATCTAAGATTGGTAGGAGTAAGACTGTTCTCCTCCTCCCCTGGGCCTGAATGTACTGACTCATGTAGCCCTGCCTCTTCTTTTGTCCCCCATGAAGGAGGTCGGGTAGCCTAGTAGCCAATCTAAACTTCCTTTCCTCTTATAAGGGCATGTCTGGCAGTACCTGGAATTCCTCCTTATACCAATGAGGCATCCCCAGCATTCTGGACCTGGCCAATAATGTACTCTCACCCCAAAAGTCCCTATCCATTCTCAAAGGTTTAAATAGTTTTTGTTCCCCACCCCCAATTAAACTAGCTGTCTCACTGAAGGTATCTTCTAAGAAGTCTATTTCTTATGCTACCTGAGGTCTCTCTTACCCACAGCCTGTTCACTGGCAAGGAGGGTATATGGGTCTCTTTCAAGGGTATGGCTTGCCCTAACTCTTTTTTTTTCTCATTCTTTCTGCTTCCCATTCACCATGAATTGAACAGCTTTGCTTCACTATGTATTCACCACCTCAATGTTCTGCTTTAGTACAAGGCCAAAGCAATAAAGCTAAAGGGCCATAGACAGAAATCTGTGAAACTATTAACCAGGAAATATGTCCTCTTTTTAAATTGCTTATTTCAGTGTTTTGTCATGGTAATAAAAACTGGATAACACAGTCATAGTTACTTTACTCCTGGTACCAAAAATTGTATTATGTTTCTTTTCTGCATAAAATACTTATTGCAAAACTTTGTGTCTTAATTTATAAATTTTTACTTATCTCTCACTGTTTCAGTATGTCCACAATTGATTAGTCAAACAGATTTTGTACAGGATTTCTCATGACCCATTATAGTCAAGATGTTATATGAAACTGTTCATACCATGAGAACATTTTAGAGTTAGACTATAGGACAATTCAAAATAAATATTTGCCTTTATGGATTGTTTTTTGTATAACAATAGTGGATAAACCCAGGGCACTGGTCATGTTAGGCAAGCACTCTCCCAATGACCTCTTTCTGCAACCTTTTATATTTATTTTAACACCTAATTTTTTAAGTTTATAATCACATCTTGTATAATTTTCAGTTTCTAGTACAACCATACCCTAAATTCAGAATAAGGATTTGATTTAGTCCATTGTCTCACACTTTCCAATTCCTCTATTAGTTCATTGCATCAGATATCCCTTCCACTGTATGTGTAACTTAGTCACATCTCTACTACCACTAAATACATTCAAGTTATAATCACTCCCCCTGACATTATTGGGATAATCTTTTAATTGATCTTTCTGTTTCTCGCTTTGTCATCCTTTGCTCTATTAGCAACACTACATGCAGAGTAATCACTTCACACTTTATCATGTTATAACTTTGCTCAACTCTTCTAATAGCCTTTTTCTCTAGCCTCAAGAAAAGGTCCTCATACGGCCTATAGAAGTGTTCATGATCTGGTCCCTGTTTACCAGTCTTGGCATTTGCCTATCTCTCATCTAAGCACAGTGCTTCATCTACAGTGACTTCCAAGCTCCTTCTACATCATATCTTTGTATTGCCTGATCTTCCACTTAAATGCTCATTTTCTAGATGAATCACTTTCTTGATGTATAAGACAGGATATGTTTTTTATTGTTGTTTATTTGTTTTGTTTTGTTATTTACCCCTTACTCTCCACTAAGCAATAAGCTCTCTAAAGGCAGGAATGGCATTTTGTTTGTGATGAAATTAGCACTATGTACTGCAAACTCCAGTACATGATAGATATTCAATACATATTTATGGAATGAGTGAACATATGATTAAAATGGATAAACAAAAGAATTTCTGGAGAGGTCAAATAAAGATTAGGATTGTATGGTGTTATTGTGGTCAAGAGGAAGCAAATATTAAGAAGAGATGATTATCTGGGTTAAATGCTATAAAAAAGGTAAAAAAAAAAAAAAAGGTACTAAAATATTACATATTTCCATGACTATGTTTAGTATTGTACAGTCACTTTTTGCTTATCAGTTTAAGTGCTTTAAAAATAATAAAGAGAAGTGAGAAAAGAAAGCAAAGGTAGAGTAATATGAGTCCTGAATAACAATAGGGAGTAGGAGGCAAGGGTCAAATATGTTGATAAGACTTTTTGTAAGTATTTTAATATTGTAGCAGCAAAAGTCATTAAAACTACTTTCAAGAAAGAGGATTTCAAAAGTAAAGGAGGGACAGAAAAAAGAAAAAATAAAGGACAACGGAGGGAGGGTCACTAGTACTGGTTAATCTCTTAGGAGCTTAATCTTTGGAGTCAGATTTTATGGATCCAGGTACTTACATGATTTGATGCAAGTTGCCTGAATTTAAGGATAACAATATTACCTACTGCATTAGTTACTTTTTTGCTGCTATGATAGAATATTCTGACAAAAAGCAGCTTAGAGAAGATACAAGGTTTTTATTTGGTCCAGATGGATCCAGATGGGTTATATTCCATCATGACATAAAAGGTACAACAGCAATAACATGAGGCCAACTTGGCAAACAGACAGGAAGCAGATCAATCACATTTTATTTGTACACAGGAAGCTTTTCCCCTTCACAGATGCTATAGCCTTCCCAAATAGCATCACCAGCTGGGGTCCAAGTGTTCAAATACATGATGCTATGGGAGATATTCGTCATTCAAACCGTAGCATCTACCCCAGGAAAAAAATGTTCATTCATTTATTTTGGCAAGACTTAGGATTGAACCTAGAGCCTTGCACATGCCTTGTAGGCACTTCCTAGCCCAGCCTCATAAGAATGATATGAGCATAAAATAAAGAACTCACATAGAGAATGTGAATTTCAAGCCAGTGAGACAGTTCAGCAGATTAATGCACTTGCTCCCAAGCCAGCCAACGTGAGGTTGATCCCTAGGACCAATGTGGGATTAAGGAGAAAACTGATTCCTACAAATTGTTCTCTGCCCTCCACACACAACAAATCAGCAGTTCTCAACTTGTGAGTTGAAGCTCTTTTGGGACAAATGACCCTTCCACAGAGGTCATCTTAAGACCATCAGAAAACACAGACATTCATATTATGATTCATAACAGAGGCAAAATTACAGTTATGGAGTGGCAATGAAAATACTTTTATAGTTGGGGAATCACCACTACATAAGGAATTGTATTAAAGGGTCATGGCATTAGGAAGGTTGAGAGCCACCACAATGTATAAATTTAATTTTTTTTTATTAATTTATTCTTGTTACATCTCAATGTTTATCCCATCCCTTGTATCCTCCCATTCCTCCCCCCCCCCCATTTTCCCATTATTCCCCTCCCCTATGACTGTTCCTGAGGGGGATTACGTCCCCCTATATATTCTCATAGGGTATCAAGTCTCAAAAAGGAATTTTAATTTTGAAAATTTGTAGTTAGAAATTTCCCATCTCATTAGTAAACATAAAGCTTTAAAAGAAGTTTCAGTGTTGAGAAAGGCTATATTGTGTTTCATGATTTTTTAGTATCTGTTAAAATGCGATTATCAATTTTTTTAAAGATGTAGTTTTGTTAGATGGAGTAGCACACTCTTTTAGTCCCTACGTTGAAGAAGTTTTCAAGGCCAGCCTCTATATGTTCTACAACGGCCAAATCTAACTAGTAAGGCCCTATTTAAAAAATAAATGTATTGATAATCGTAGGTATACAAGTGTTTTTAGGTGTAGGTTTGTGCACATGACTGAAGTGCCCACAGAACGCAGATGATGGTATCAGTTCCTCCTTGTGGCTGGAGTTATAGGCAGTTGTGAGCTTCCAGACATGGCTGCAGGGAACGGAATTTGGATATTCTACAAGAGCAGCATGTGCCTTGACTGTTGAGCCATCTCCCCAGCTACATGATTACTCTTAAAATCTAAACAGAGTAAGGAAATGGATTGAAGAGAGTTAAAGTAGAAAGACATGAGTAGATGAAGCCAAAATTGAGTGGTTTTTGACACTCCTATAAAGAGTGTACTTGAATGAAAAAGGCTACTTTCTTGCCTTGAGGTAGCTAAGGCAGAGAAGTGAATGAGCACCATGGAGAATTTGAAGAAAAGAGAGAAAGTTTACATGTACTTAATAAAACACAGGGAGCGGAGGGGTATAATTCAGTGGTAGTCTTCTTTCTTCCCGTGCCTGAGGCCCCGGGTTCAATCCCCAGCACCATGAAGAAGAAAAGTAAGTCAAGACAAAACACAAGAATTAAGACTCCTGCTGAGAAGATAAAGATGTGGGATTCAAACTGTAGAGAAAACCACTCAGTTCTGTTGACTTTGTCTTTCCTTGAAATGTGCAGACCTTTCCCCTAAAGTGTATCTACTTACTGAGTACTTTCTATACTCTCCAGCACCGTCAGGGTACTTTGTGTGTGTCTTGGTAAGTGAGAGAAGTACTTTTTCAAAAAGATAAAGCCCACAGTCTGGTAGAGTTTGTTTGCTTGTTTTGTTCTCTAAAAAGATATTTAAAAAGGTGTCAGTCAACCATAGTACCTATACTGTTTTGCTGTTTTGTTTGTTTATCTTTTGTTTCCAATTGTCACAAATGTGTAGGTAAATCACTGGACTGTTGTTCCATATCAATCAACAGGGTGATTGTATAGAAAACATTTTCAAGGTCTCAGTTTGGTACAAAAAAAAAAAAAAAAAAAAAACAAAAAACAAAAACAAAACAAAATAAAAACTAGTCTACCTAGGGTTTTCTGTTGTTTAAAGAAATATAATTCTTCTAAAATGAGACTAGAGGATGGAGACCAGCCTGCTAATTCTCCTACCAGGACACTGAATGCACTTGGTTTCTACCACTGTGGAATCTGGAAACAAAGGATGATAAAATAAAACAAAAAAAATTTGACTTATCACTATCTTATTTTTCCCGATGACATTACTTCACTCCAAGGTTGACTAGCTCTATTTGTTGTTTTGAATAAACCGAGGGAGATAGAAGGTGAAGGGAAGAAATGTTGGGTCAGCCTTTACATTTGAAAATGTTTTTTTGGTCTGATAAATACAATCATCATCAACAACTGCAAGCACTTTGAGAGTAGTTCTAAGGTCAGAGGGATGATTTTAAATGTCACTGCTTACTGTTGGGAGATTTATCAAGAGAAAAAGGCGTCAGTGGGAAATTACTTGGACAGGCTTTTAAAAGACAGCATACACTTATGTATGCTCTAACTTCTAAGACAGAAAAATATTAATGAAATGCTAAACACATATTTTTATTTTGGATTAAGATAGGATAGTTAATATTGCATTTTTACGTGCTAAATACATGCTGTAGAAAGCATAAATACTTATCATACCACTTTTGCTATTGATTCTATAAGTTGCTGGACTCCCAATAGTGATTGTTCCTATGGTGATTCCTTTTATGCAACCCTTGAATAAACACCTTAAAGTCACTTACCAATTGGAGAGTCTTGATTGGAATCGGTTAAAGAATTATCACCTCCCCACTAGCAGAGAAAAGATTCAAATCCGTGGGATGTACAGATCTATTAAAAACCGAAGTACTTTGATCACTGCCCCTTGGTAGGCCGGCCTTAGGAAGGGAAAGCAGGCTATCTGGATGAGACCTGATAAGCTATGGCCAGACAGTGGGGTAGGAATCATCCCCCAATCTCCGTGAAAGGTCTAGGGGAGGGGAGTAAGGCATAAAAGGGAGGGAGGGTGGGAACGGGAAGCTAAGAGTAAGGGGATAACAATAGGAATGTAATGTGTGAATAAATTATAATAATAAAAAATAGTAAATAGTTAATAGTGGTGCAGGCCTTTAATCCCAGCACTTGGGAGGCAGAGGCAGAGGCAGGAGCATCACTGTGAGTTCAAGGACAGCATGGTCTACAAAGTGAGTCCAGGACAACCATGACTGCAAGAGAAACTCTGTCTTGAAACCCTGCCTTTAAAAACCAAAAGAAGAAGAAAAAAGAAACAAAACAAAACAAAACAAAACAAAAAAAAGGTATAGCCAGCTGTGGTGGCAACATGCTTTTAATCTTAGCACTCAGGAGGCAGAGGCAGGTGGATCTCTGAGTTCCAGGCCAGCAATCTCTACAGAGCAAGTTCCAGGACAGTGAGGGATACACAGAGAAACCCTGTGTTAAAAAACCAAACCAAACCAACCAACCAATCAATCAAACAAACAAAACCCAGAAAACCAAGTGCTTCCAGACTTGCAGAGATTATTTTCAGACAGAGGTGTGAAGGAGGACGAGAAGGCTAGCAGTGAGTTTATATTTGAAAGAAACATGTCTTAGAAGGAAGAGGAGGAGGTGGGGAGGAGAAGGAGGAGGAGGAGGAGGAGGAGGAGGAGGTGGGGAGGAGAAGGAGGAGGAGGAGAAGGAGGAGGAAGAAGCTGCAATTGCAGCAACAGCAACACTTAGGGAAAGTCTATTTGAAACTTTGGAGAAACTGCTGGTTCTTCTGAAATTCAATAGAACAATGATAAAGCATGCAATAATAGTAATCCATGATCACAAGAGAAATGTAGTTTAAGAAGCATCCTTAAAGCGACTCTGTAAGGGAAAGTGGCCCTGGATGCGTATGTTACAAGTCAGCCTAAGAAAATACAACATTTGTCTGATAGCTGAGCCAAGCCCATGTAGTCAGCCAGAAACACATATACATATGAACGCAGTAGGTTGTATTAATAGACTTATTTATTTATTTTATGTATGCATGTTTGGCCTACATATATGTCTATGTATCAAGTATGTGGGCTGCCCACAAAGATGGGTATCAGGCCACCTGGGACTAGAGTTACAGCTGGTTGTGATCCATGATGTGGGTTCTAGGATTCCAACCATAATCCTCTGTAAGAACAAATATTTTTAACCACTGAACTCTCTCTTCAGCTCTGTATTTATAAATTGTGTATAGGTGGCTGTTTGTTTTGTTGTTTTTGTTGTTGTTGTTGTTTGGGTTTTGTTTTATTTTGTTTTTTTTAAGACAAGGTCTCTCTGTGTAGCCTGGGCTGTCCTGTAATCACTTTGTAGACCAGACTGGCCTTGAACTCAAAGAGATTTGCCTGCCTCTGCCTCCTAGAGTGCGGGGACTACAGGCATGCACCACCATGTATATATATTAAAGTATAAAAAAATTGATAAGATGTTGTAGCATGTGATAAGAGTTCAAAGGAGGATAGGGAGGGAAAAATGATGTCAATCCATACATGAAATTTGCCAAAAATCCACATTGTATAAAATTCTCAAAGAATTAATAAAAATATAAAAATGAAAATTTAAAAGAAAATACAGTATTTAATTTATGTTTTATCTTTTCTCAGATCTGTAGTTTTGTTTACTTTATTTACTTGATGTTTCACAAAGTGAGTTATTCATAGAAAATTTTCATCAAGAGCAGTGGCACATGCCTGTACTCCCAGCACTCTGGGAGACAGATATAGATGAATCTCTGTGAGTTCAAGGCTAGCCTGGTCTACAAAGTGAGTCCAGGACAGCCAAGGCTACACAGAGAAACCCAGTCTTGGAAAACAAAACCAAAAATAAAATTAAAAAATCCAAACACACACACACACACACACACACACACACACACACACACACACACACACACACAAAAGTCAGTGAAGAGAACTTTTGGATAGGAATATAAATTGGTACAAAACTTCTATTTTTTATTTAAGTAATTTACTGAAATAACATCTCAATTGTTATCCCCTCACTTGTATCCTCCCATTCCTCCCTTCCTCTGTCTTCTGCCCTATTCCCCTCTGATAGGCCTATGACATAAGAGGACCTCCTCCCCCACCATATGATCACAGCCTATCAGGTCTCATCCTGGTAGCCTGCTTACCCTTCCTCTGAGTGCCACCAGGTCTCCCCACCAAGGGGAAGTGGTCAAATATGGGGCACCAGAGTTCTGAAGGGAACTCATCATTGAATTTTCAAGGAATTAAAAAAATGTATGTAACCTCTAACTGGACAACACCACTTAAAACAATCCATCTTAAGGAAATAATTTAGTTTGTATAAGGTTACATCCACAAGATTAGAGAAGACTTTCCTGGTAATCCTCTCTCTCTTCTTCTGCTTCCCATTACATATGATAATGGACAGAATGAAATAGACCAACAATGGGGGGGGGGTGGAATGGGAGGATACAAGGGATGGGATAAACATTGAGATGTAACAAGAATAAATTAAAAAAAAAAAAAAAAGAAATAGACCAACATTCTCAGGTTAGTGAAAGTCACCTGTGATGCTACCCAGGGACAATCACTCTGATAACACTCTTCTTGGTGATATTTTCTTCTAAACTCTGTCAATTTTCTACTTGATTACAGGAGTGTACAAATTCACCTAGTTCACAGAGGTCTTTTTAATTCAAATAGAATTACAACAATTTCCTCCATCCAGCCCTTCCCAGCTACCCTCTCTTGAACCCCTTCGAAGCACCACTATCCCTAGCCTCTTTTTTTTCCCTTCTTTTTTTTTTTTATTTTACATTTTTTTAAGTATTATTGTTACATAAAGGTTTTGTTCTGTTTTCCAGTATCATAGAAAGCTAATGGAGGCATTATTAGTCTGGAGTCATGGTATTGGTAGTATTGCATTTACTTTACTTCTAAAGGAATAGGGAACAAGTCATGTTCTTTCCTTTCCAAGGTTCTCTAGGCAACTGCCATTTCTTGACTAATGGTGTCCTTCCTCAAAGCCAGTGATGTTGAGTTTATCCCCACTCTTCTTAGACAGACATCTGGAGCTGTGTATGGTTGAGAACCACAGCGATGGTGCTGAGAACCAAACCCAGGGCTTCTGCAAGAGCCACCAGTTTTGCTAATGGCTGAGCCATCTCTGAATTCAAATTTCAACTTTCAAAGACATATAAAACTGCCCTTAAAGCTCACTCAGACAGTTCAGGAAAATATCCTCATTTCAAAGTCATTAAACATTTTCATTTCTACTAAGTCCAGTTTGCCATATAAGTTAATATATTCACAGTCTTTGGGAGTGATAGAATAGGCATCTTTGAGTATAAGCACACGACATAAATATCATAACGTATATCTCCAAGTATATTTTTCTAAAGTTAGGAATAAGCAAGCATTTTTATTTGACTATTTTCTAGAATTTTAAGAATTTCTCCGTGTCACTGCATGTTTTTGAAAGCATGAGTTAATCCATGTTGCATAATGTTTAACTTTAGGGCACTACTGTAATTTAATTAAAATTTCTCTACTTTAAGACCTGTAGGTTACTTTCAATATTTCTTAAATCCTAATTTAGAATTGTTTATGAATATCTTCCACATAAATCTTCATGGATGATTCTAATTAACCTCAGGATAAAATCCTGGGAGTAAAATTATTCAATGAATGTTTTAGAAAATGTCTCTTGAGATTCAGTGTTTCAATAAATATTTTGTTAATACATGATAATTTTTCTTTTATGAAAAATGCTTATTTTCTTTTGTAATTTTTTCAAAAAAAATTATGTTTGTGTGTATTGTCACATGTGTGAGAGCACCCACAGACACCAGAAAAGAAAGTCAAATCTTTTTTGAGTTGAAGTTTTGAACTACCAGATGTAAGTGTTGAAAACTGAATGTGGATCCCTGCAAGAGCCCTCTTAATCACCAAGCCATCTCTCGTCCCTATAGTTTTATTTTTATTAGCATACATTCATTGTACATAGTACTGGGTTCCATACAGATAACTTCTTTCAACTCTATCATATAGTTCAACCATGTCTCTCTGTTACTCCTCTTGATCTCTTCATCCAAAAGTTTGCTTCCTTTTACCAGTCTCCTTATGATTTCATAATATACCGGCATGTATGTGCATGTGTTTAAATTTTTAAAAATTATTTTAATGGGTATGGGTGTCTTGCTTGCATGTATGTCTGTGCGTCACTTTCATGCAGTGCCTGAGGAGAACAGAGAAGAGGATAACATACCCTGGAACTGGTGTTACAGATGTTTTTAAGCCGATATGTGGCTTCTAGAAATCAAAAAAGGGTCCTCTGGAAGAACAGTCAATGTTCTTAACTCCTCAGCTATCTCTCCAGGGGCTGTGTCTTTCAACTTAATCTATGACAGAAAAGATGTGTTAAAGTTTTCCATTTCAATTCTTTTCTCCTCATTTTCTTGGAGGCAGAACATGCAATTGTTCTCAGGTATTTACAAGCATGAAACTCAGCTGAAGTACCTGTTTAAAATGCACACTTTGAAACTCTGCAGTATGCCTGAGGTGATGGCAAGAGTTTGCATTTTTTCATAAGTACCGTGGGTAATTCATTTTTACTTTTAATTTTTAAAAACTAAAATGTAATTATATCATTTCCTCCCTTCCATTTCATCCCTACAATCTGTCCGATACCTCCCACCCCCACTCCCTCTTAAATTTATGAGATCTTTCTTTAGTTGTTATTGTTAGTCACACACATAAGCATAAAATATAAATAAAAACTGCTGAATATGTTTGGTATTGCTTATATGTACATGATTTCAGGGCTGACCACTTGACGTTGGATAGTAAATTAAGGGCCTCATCCCAGAGGAAGACTAGCTCTCAGTATTGCTTAACTCACCACGAGTCCTGCACTAACATAATGTTGTAGAAGTTCTCACATTAGAAAGACCAGAGATAAAATCCCAGGTTTTCTCTCAAGAGTGAGAGCCTGGCACAGCTTAATCTCTTTGTGTTCCATTGTCTTATCTGCAAAATAGAAATAATGATTGTGTCTACCACGAAGTGTTATTCTGAACATGAAATTATTAAATGCACATGAAAATGGCAACAAAATACCTGGCCACATTGTTCAGTTTTATGCCTTGTATCGTTATTGACCATAGTTTAAATGTTTTCTGACTACTAAATCATTTTATTTTAGATGTCTCTCACAAGTAACAGGTACTTGTGCCTTTTGTCAATTCAGTCTGAAACTCTCTAACGAAGGGTTGATTTTTTCCCCTACAAATCATTTTTGCTTCAATGTTTTCATATGTTTATGTATTTCTTTATGTTGTTTAAATTTGGGGGAAATTAAATAAGATTTTACTTTATCTTTTGATTAAAAACCTTTTACTGTTTTGCTTACCAATGCCAAGTAAAGTAGAGGCTACTTTTCACCAAACCCATTTTTATTTTTATAGCAAGTAAACATATACACATAATACTTTTCTAATTAAAGATATATAGAAGGTTTTAAATTGAGCAATTTTTTGGCTTCCACTGCCCTGGTACACCATCTCTAGGGAAGATAGAATAAAGAAAATATCCAGATGTTCATAACAATCTTTCATTTGCTTCATGGTGCTAGAGATTAAACTCAGGTTCTACCACTTATACATTCCCTAATCCAGGGCAGCATTCATTCTTAATTTTGAATTTGAAACTTTTCACCAGTGAATATCTCATCTTGCATACCTCATTTATTTTGTATACTATTATCTTTTCCAATTAAGCTTTCTATACTTTGTCTTCTACTTTTTCATCTGCTTAATATGGTGAGAAAGTCTAGAGAACATAGATCAATTTTCAATAGTTTATTACATTCTGCAATGAAATTTTAAATATTTTCAGACTTGACTCCGATCCCTAAACAAAGACCAGAATCAATGTTTCCAATGTTTTTGTTTTTGTTTATTGTTTGGTTGGTTGGCTTTGTTTTATGTTTTTGTTGTTGTTGTTGTTTTGTATTCTATTCTTTACTGTGCTCAAAAGTATTTTCTCTGCCTTGAAAATTGATTTAACTTACATCTTCTGTGGAATACATGTGGATAAAACTGAACCAATAAAACCATAGAAAAAGTGCTGACCACTATTTACAGCTTAATGGATTATGCCAAGATACTTATAAGAACAAAGTTCCAAAATGTCATAAATAGACCTTTTTGTTTGTTTGTTGGGTGTTTTGTTTTGTTGTTTGGTTGGTTCTGAGTTTGGTGTGCGCGCACATCCCACCTCCTTTTTGTCTGATTGGTGAAAATGGTTCTGTATGGATACTTTTCCTTATCTTCTACTGTGTGTCACATATGTACTTTTTTCATCTCATGAAATGATCTTAGTTTGGCTACTTTTGATTCTAGGTAAAAGAAAACCATTGGCAGTGGTTAGTTTTCATTGTCAACAAAACACAAGCAATAATCACCTGGGAAGAGATTTTCGATAAGGGATTTTGGGCTCCTGGGCATGTGTTGAGGGATGGGTGCGTATTGTTTTGATTGTGTTAAGTGCTGTGGGAATCATGTCCTTTATAGGTGACACCATTCCCTAGGTTTCGATTATGGACTGTATAAGAAGGCAACAAGAGAGCTGAGCATAAGAATACATTTATCCATTTCTCTCTGCTCTTATCTATGGATGTAATATGACCACTTAGTTGCCTTTAGTTCTTACCTCTGTGCCCTTCCAAAACAAGAATTATAACCTGAATTTGTGAAATAAAATAAACCCTTTCTCCTGTAAGTTGCTTTTCTGGGTAGAGTATTTTACTGCAGCAATAAAAATAAAATTAGGACACCATGTTTTAAAACAAGCTAAAATAATTAGGGGATTTAATAACTCAAAACCAGAGACTGAAAAATACAGCAAGCTCTTAGTCTGTTGGTAATCAGTAGCTACTTAAGTAGTAGCAAATGCCTCAAATTTTCCCAGTTTAGGACTAAGCTCTCTACAGTTTATCTTCTCATTAAAGCTGCCTTTCTTCTATGAAGCAAGATTATTTCCAATAGGTATAAGCTTTTTATAATCATATGTGAGCAATAACAGACAAGAAAATGTCTCCTGTGAGAAAGTATAAGTTTTCAGAGCAAAATAACTCAACTTTGAAGCTGGATCAGACCTGGCAGAATTCATTCCTCTCAGGATGCTGGAAACAAACATCCTACATCCTTCATGTTCCAGCACCAAGTGCTTCAGTTGCTGTTCTCCATCAGAACAGGACAGCTCCAAAGACAGCTTCAAAGAAAGCTTCTGTACCCAATTGGTCCAACATTTCTGACTGTCCCACATAGGATTTTTATTAAGCCTGGAAGTTCTCAACATTTAGAAACTCAACCACAAATGATATTCTTACCTTGCTTAATCAACTTTCTCAAATTTATTTGGGCCCCTACAGAAGTATTATTTGTTCCAAATCAGCCTGAAGAAACCTTAAGAGAACAACGCCCATATCCCTTAAGGGGGGGTTGGGTAGGTTTTCGGATGCTTTCTTGGGCTTTAGGTATTTATTTTCACTGGGAGTTGATTATAAGTTACTATTGGTATTACCCAAAGAAAAAAATGAGGTTTTTCTGGGATCTCTCTTTGTTTCTTTACCATTCTTTCTTGGGTTTGGAGATGGGGGATGAAAATAGAGAAGAGGAAATGTGGAGGTATATGGGGAAAATACAACAAAAAAGTGGATTGTTGAGTCAATCCCTCAACTTAAGGCCTTAACTGTGAACACAGGTTATTTTTAGTTCATTGGTATAGAAATGTATATGTTGATGCAAAATAAGTTTAATTTTGATACATTGGTTTAGAATTCAAATTTAAGATTGTTCATCACTCACATTATTTATATATACTCTATTGTGAGGTATTGTACCCATTCC
Organism: Acomys russatus; assembly: GCF_903995435.1. Classification (NCBI taxonomy): domain Eukaryota; kingdom Metazoa; phylum Chordata; class Mammalia; order Rodentia; family Muridae; genus Acomys; species Acomys russatus. Next base: position 73,297,635 of record NC_067169.1, on the reverse strand, counting down.
ACTGAAGTAGAATACAAGGCTTACCTCCAATACTTTGAAAATGCTACTGCAGGCTGTTTAGGATAAGTTAGACAAGTTAATTTTCAATTGATCAAATCATGGTCATTTCAATTACTAGTCTATTTATACTACAAAAATATACATTCTAGATGTAACAGGTAAATATGATTCTATAGACAGATAAGGTAAAATAGTTAGATAAGGTATTCAAAAACCTCAGAGTCCTACAGAATACAGCATTTAAAGATGTTTATATTGTTTTAAAGATTCTTTGACAACAAGACAGGTTAACTCCTTCTAACACCCAGCCTACCTCAAAGAGGATGATGAGCATCAAAAAACCTCCTGCTAACCCTCACTTCCTATTTACTCAGGTAATTAATTTTGCTCCTTAAGTCTCTGATGGGGTTGAAGACCAAATAGTTGAGTGCCACAATTGAGCCTAGTTTCTTGGGGATTGAGATGTCTTTAGGTCTAGATAGATGTTTTAAGTTGATAGAGTTGAAATATGATAGATATTGAGTTACATTCATAATTTTACACTTACTGAGATAGGAAAAGATATTCTTTTTTTTTTTTCTTTCTTTCTGTCTTTTTTTTTTTTTTTTTTTTTTTTTTTTTTTTTTTTTTGGTTTTTTGAGACAGGGTTTCTTTGTGTATCCTTGGTTGTCCTAGACTCCCTTTGTTGGCCAGGCTGGCCTGGAACTCACAGTGATCCACCTGCCTCTGCCTTCTGAGTGCTAGGGTTAAAGGCGTGTACCACCACTGCTCAGCTGGGAAAAGGTTTTCTTAAAGGTTGCCAATTCAAACAGCCAAAACACAATGAATGTAACATGAATGTAATTCCTGAATGTTCTCTGGTGTTTTTGCTGTATGTAGTTTGTTTTATGAGATGTAATAATATAGATGTATATGTAAAAAAATTAATATAAAAGAAAAAAGAAAATCTCTCCTTGTAGTATAGATAAGTACTTAAGTTCTTCAGCTCACACTGTGATAATATCTAATAAATACATAATAAATGGGAAATATTGTTAAGTCAAAAGTATACTTAATACTTGTAATCTACCGACAATCATACACATAAAATAAAAATAAATAAACCATTTCTTTAAAAGATTAAATATTCGAAGCACTACTGAATGCATTTTATACTTGTACAACCTTAAAATGGAAACATCATAATTAGAAACTCGCTGTACTTTCTTTTCAGATGTATCAGCTAAATTGGGTCAGGTTTTAACTGTGGAACAAGAAGCAGTTATCAAGGAAATGCCATACACTAATTAGGCTAAAATTCCCTTAATATAAAGATGGAAATGTGTATCTGGATAAAACTGAGGTCCTATGAAGAATAACAACAGGGTAAAGAAATATTGGAGAGCTAATGGATAATGCCTCTGCTCCCAATGTTACACACATTGTTGTCTGTGCCTAGAATCCTGTCTCCCCCTTCTTTACCTTGTCATCCTCTGACCTGGATAACATAGAACACTATCATTAGGCCTTGTTAGCCTAGAGTTTCAATGTTTGAGAACTGATTCAGAACTAACTACCTTATTGTAAATAGTAGGGATATCATAGCCATAATATATTACAGATGAAGTTTGAGAGAATGAGGGAGGTAGGAATGTATGCAGATGTCCAGGTGACTTACAGGAATGAATGGCTTCAGCTTAACAGAATTCTAATACTCATTGTCATTGACAGGTGTCAATCACTGTAGAAATCTTTGGGAGACCTGGGAGTTCAGTGACTCTATTCAGGACCATGAAACTTTATCTTCTGTTTTATGCAATAGTTCTGTAGTAGTTTCTGCATAGATGGGTTTCAGTGTACTCTGTCACCAAACAAACTTAGCATCCTTCAACTATAAATCATCTGTATACAACAATTATATCACTGGGCAACAACAACAGAAGACTTGGAAACATACATTAATGGTAAGAGCCTTATGTCCAGCTTATTTTACTTTTCCAAATGGTGAACTTGTTAAAGACAGAGGACCATATCTTATACTATATGTTCCACTGAGAAGAAGACTAAGTCTAGGCTACTCAGTAAATGCTTGTGAACATAGAATAAAAGGAACAGAGTAGCTGGGTAATCTAGGGTGATTGAACATTTTCCTTAATTATTTGTTTTAAGTGGAGGACAAAAAGCAGATCACTCAGAACATTTTCTACTTCCAATAATTTTATGAATTCTGTCATATAAAAGATGTAAGTAAAATTGTAATGAACCCAACATAAGTGAAACTTAAATGGCATATTTTCTGTAAAAAGCACACATAAGGACTGTTAAAGTCGACTATATTCTTGATCTGTAATCATAGTCATATTCATGAAAGGCTCAAAATTTAAGAATGCTTGAGCTGCCTCAGATTAATAAGGCAACTCTGAATTCCATTTCTTGCAAATGGCATTTTTTATGAAGTCAGTGACTGTCATTATAAGAAAAAGGCAGCCTTTTCATAAATTCAAAAACACTTAGAACCAAAGGTGAATCATGAATTCAGACTACAAGACTGGTTCATGAAAGTAAGAAAGTTAGCAGAATATCGAGTATATGATTGAATATTTAATTCTGGCCTTACTTTGGTTCCAGAGTCATTTGCAAAAAAGAAAGTGCCAAGAACTAGATTCAATCATTCTTTCTTCCTACCTTAGCCTAGACATTCTTTAAGGCACTGGTTATAAAATGAACAATACCAATAAGGTCTCTGTTTTCAGGAAGCTTAAATTCTTTGGAGCGAAGACATAAACTAAGAAAGCTATTACAATCAAAATGATCATATAAAAATGTTAAATTGGGCAAAGTAGTACTAGGTCCTGTAATAATATCCATGAAAAATAATTAACACAGAGTGAGGACACAGCATGTCTTTTATGATAGATCATGTCAATATTCATCATGGATGAAGTTGACCTAGCAACAAAAGAAATTTAAAAATTAGTAGAGATGGTGGTAAGAATAAGGAATAGGAACAAAGGTCCTGATGTTAAAATGGTTGGAAAAAGTAGAATTTTAGATGGAATGGATGATGTTCTAGGACAATGTGTCCATAAAAGTATTTCAATATGTAGAAAGTAAAATTTATGTTTAAGAGGTAGTCTTGGTGACATCATAAAAGTAATTCATCAAATATACTAAAAAAATTTTTTGAGACAATTTCCCTATATAGTCCTGCTTGTCCTGAAACTCATTTTGTAGACGATGTTGGACTCAAACTCACAGAAATAATCCTGCCTCTGCCTGCCAATTGCTGAAATTAGAGGCATGTGCCACCACTCATGTCTTGACTTTTTTTTAAAAAAAAATTCATAGTAATAACTATAAAGCAATAAGAAATCATAAAATGGGGGCTGGAGAGATGGCTCAGGGCTTAAGAGAGCACTGGGTGCTCTTGCAGAGGACCCAGGTTCAGTTCCCAGGATCCACATGGCAGCTCACAACTATCTGTAAGATCTGATATCCTCACACAGACAAAAAGACACGCAGGCAAAACATCGATGCACATTTTTTAAAAAAGTAAATCATAAAACGAGTTGAGTAAGCTATAATATGCTTTTTTTTCTATCTATTTCTGTGGTAGTGGGATGAACCTAAGGCCTTGTTTCAGTTATTTTTCTGTTGCTGTGATAAAATGTCACAACCAAATAAATCTTATAGAGGAAAGAGTTTGGTTATCCTTATAGTTCCAGAGGGGAATCCATAATGGTGGGAAACGCATGGGAGCTGGACCAGGAAGCTGAGAGATCACATATTCAACCTCAGACATGGAACAGAGAGTCAACTGAAAATAGGTTGAGGCTATGAAGTTTCAAAGTGTACCCCTTGTAATCTACTTCTTCCACAAGCCTCCACTTCCTAAGGGTCCCATAACCTCACTAACCAGTGCCATCAACTGAAAATCAAGTGTTCAAATACCTGGGCCAAGGGGAAACATTTCTCATTCAAACCATCACAGACCTACTGCATGCTAAGAAAGCACTGTACCACTGGGCCAGTTTCCCCATTCCAGTGCCATGTTTTCTAAAACATATAATCAGTTATAAAAACACAGGTGAAAGCAAAGGCAATGTGTTGAGTTATAATGCATTGCTATGTTTCAAGATGGTTTCATACCATGCAGGGCAGTAGCATGGTAATTGTGCTGGTTTGAATAAGAATGGCCCCCACAGGCTTATATTTGAATGCTTAGGCATCAAGGAGTGTCATTCCTTGAAAAGGATTAGAAGGTGTGGCCGTTTTGGAAGAAGTGTGTCACTGGTGGGTGGGCTTTGAGGTTTCAGAAGCCCAAACAGGCTCATTTCTCTTCCTCTCTGTCTCTCCCTCCCTCCCTCTCTCCCTGCAGCCTGTGGATCTGAATGTAGAACGAACTAGCTACTTCTCCAGCACTATGTCTGCCTGCACTGCCATGTACTCTACCATGATGATATTGGACTAAACCTCTAAAATCATAAGCAAACCCCCAATTAAATGTTTCCTCTATAAGAGTTGCTATTGTCATGGTGCCTTTGCACAGAAATAGAACAGTGACTAAGACAGTTATTCAATGAATTACTTGATCTTGTTAACTTATATTGACACAACAATTTCGAATTCTCCATAGCTTGAAACAATAAAAGATGAGCATATTCTTATGATATATGTTCATAATGTGTCAGTGGTTGACTTTACTATATAGGTCAGTTTTATTCCAGAACAGAAAATGAGAGAGCTGTTATGATCTGCAGTGTTACCTGTTGCTGGAAATCTACCGAGTGACTAAGAGAAACAATGTTCTACAAACTACATCTGTCACAAAGAAGTTGTGTGCGGTTCTATCTCAAATCAAAAGCATGATGGAATGTGCTAAAATATATCTTGAGAGAAGACAGTAAAATAATTTATAATGAGAAAAAAACTGACTACAATATAACAAGAGAAAAATATTTGCAGGTCAATTGTCTGGAAAAGAGTCTCACATCCAAAATCTGTAACATACTCCTCACAACTCAGCAACAAAAGATAGGTAACTTAATGCAAATAGACAATGGACTTGAATAGATGTTCCTCAAAAGAAGGTAAACAGCAACAGAGAGCACTTAAAAAGATGCTCAGTGATGTTAGGCATTAAGAAAATGCAGATACAAATAATAATGAGATACCATTTCATATCCACTTGGATAAGTAGACTTTGAGAACCAAAACAAAAATGAAAAGTATCAAGTGGTATTAAAGAGGTGGAGAAATCAGATTCCCTCATACACTGTTAGTCAGAATATAAAATTGTGTGACTTTTAAGGTTACTCAATGAGTAAATGATAGAATCACTACATGATCCAGAAACTTGGTTCCAAAGTTTATACTCCAAAGAAAAGAGAACGTGAGGTATATGGACGTTGGAATATTACTTAGTCATAAAAGAAGTGTAGTGCTGATACATGCTATGTGGTGCATTGGTCTTGAAAACTTTCTATGTCACAGAAGCCAAACAAAAAGTCACATGTAGTATTAACCTATTCATGTGAAATACCTAGACCAAATATCTCCATAATACATAGAAATCAACTTGTTATTATCATAGACAGGGTAAAGGAGAAATGAAGAATAACTGTTAAGTGAATAAAGTTTCATTGGGAGGCAATAAAAATACTTTGACATTAGGTAGTGACTGCTCAATATTTGAAATTTACTTATTCTAGATTATGCACTTTAGTTGTTTAAAATGATTTTGTATGAATTTAATCACAATAAAAATGTTTATGCTGAGTCTTAATGATAACCATACTGCTCTGTCATGAGGGAATATGCAGAATACTCTGAAATGCTTCTTTAATGTGAATTATATGTTTTTAGGTAATGTGACCGTTGGAGCTTTGTTTGTCTTCTGTAGTATGGATTAAATCTTAGGCCTTGCACATGCTAGGCAAGTGTGCTACCTCTGAGCCAGAACTCTAAACTGTAAAATGACTCTTTGAGATGCATTTACTTTTTCTTTTCTTTCCTTTTTTTGTGGGATTTTTGAGACAGGGTTTCTCTGTTTAGCCCTGACTGTCCAGGACTCACTTTGTAGGCCAGGCTGGCCTTGCACTCACAAAGATCCGCCTGCCTATGCTGGGATCAGAGGCGTGTGCCACCAATCCTCACCTTCATTTTCACTTTTTCTGTCTCATAGGACAGTATAAGATATCTTCATACTTCTTTAAATTTCTCCACAAAGGTGATAACCAGCAAGAAACTTTTAATCGAATACTTTCTTTCTGAAGATGGTTACATTTGCCATTGCAACAGCAACTGTATCTTTTTGTACAGAGATAAGACATGCCTTAAGTCCTAATTTTTGTTCATTTGTTTGTGTTTATATTAGACAAGATCTCACTACGGAAGCCAGGTTGGCCTGGAACTCAGGATCTTTGTGCTTCAACTCCATTCCCCAATTTGCTGCTCATCACATACACACACTTCAAATTACAAGCATGCATGCTACAATAAAAAAAAATTTAGGTGATAGTTATAGTTGAGTATCTGCTGTATTCCTTAGGTAGAATGAGTTTTTAAATAAAGATCAGAACTACCAAAACCTCACTGGTCTGATCCAAAGTGCTTATTCTGTAGATTTAATGATATATTGGCTATCCAGAAAAGAAAAAAATAAATAAAAACAAAATGCTATCAAGGTACATGATAAATAAAGGTTATATATGACTGCTACAGAAAGGAATATGAGACATTATAATCTCCAGCTACAGAGAGTTCATGTATTTAGAAAAACTTAACATGACTGCTGATTAAGAGCATATTGATTTTAAAAAATCTGATCACTTTAAGGTCACTCAAGATCATATTACCTGCCCAGACATTGATGATGCGGTCTAGTCATGAAATTCAAATTTTTCTATTTGCAAAATGAAATGAATTCCATTTAAATAGGCAGAGCAGGTCAAAATAATGTGTCTAATGGTTCCCCTAATGGTCACTATCTTTCTTAATCTAAGTTGACACTGCTGACCATGGTGTTTTCTATGTCATACTTCTCTACTTCAGCAAGGAAGAAAGGTATTTGATTGGACTGGCCTATACAACTTCTATCCTGTCATTTATTGCCAGTCCCTTGCAAAGCCATATGGATGTTAAAAGCAATGGTTCCAAAAGGGTATGTTTCTTTTGAGTACAGGACACTACAGACATCAGTCAGGACAGATGGGAACAAGCTATGACATAATTAGCAAAGGGAAGGGAGTGAAGCCAAACGTAGTAGGACTAAGAGCTAAGAAATTTTGGAAATTTTTATTTTATTTTAACTTTGCAGTTCTGAAGGTAAAATCCACAGGCTCGTGTGTAGTAGACAAGCCCTCTGCTTGGGATTGTACCTCCATAGCACATAAACTTTGGAAAAATTTAAATAGATTATATATTAATTGATTTTTCATTGCTGTAGAAGAACATCCGAAGCACAGTAATTTACATAAATAAATGAATGAATAGAACTTTTGGACATTGAAAGTATAAACAGTATTGAACAAATTCTGGTAATTGCCCACCCCCCAACACACACACACACACACACACACACACACACACACACACACACACACACTTCCTGATGTCATAGGTTTGTGGTAGAGATAATCAAAGCATACATGGGGGGAATACTTCACACCATTAAATAGGAAACCAGAGAGTGGTCATCCAAGGCCAGAGATTGCTCTTATAAGAACTCATTCTATGGCAAGCCCAGGGATCTCATGAAAGTTACCTTAACTGTTCCAGATATTCCAATATTCTAATGGCATCCCTCTAAACATTGCTCTTAAAGACTCCATTATCTCCAGTATCAATACTTGAAATTTTAAGGTCACACACTCAAAACATATCTAACCCATAATAGAATACAAGTTCCAGGGTCCCATTACCTGCTAGTTGTGTGATGTCAGATTTTATTTATCTGCACCTCAGTTTCTTCCTGTACACAGCAGAAGTATTATGATAAGTAAGTAAACTCCTTTTATATGAAATACCTTAAGGTTCTCACACATGTTCATATAATGTGGTTTGTTAAATCAGACTGCTGAGTCTCACCCCTAGAGTTTTGTATTCATTAGATATAGGTTGCATCTCTAAAAGCATCTTAGCAAGTTCCAGATTCTGCTGACACTACTGGTCTGGGGACCACTTTGTAAACCACTAGGTTAAGATGCTGCCTGATGTACAGGAAGTTACAAACTGACATTTTGTCAAATGATAGCACACAAAAAATATCTTCTGAAGGCTTGATACTCTCCAGTTTATTTTATGTATACTGCCTCGTGTAAGTATCAAAACAACAATTTAATAAGGTGACATGATTAGCACATGACTATAGATGAAGAAACTCACACCAAAAGGGCCTAGGGAAATTGATCCCATCTCCACGGCTTGCAAAAGCTAGAGATACAAATTAACTCGATGAGCTGGACTCCTGAGACTATTTGAGTGACTGTTCAAATCTGTTAGTGCCCTCCATCTCAGTACAGCCTTGCCCTGGCCCTGGTTACCTTTATGCTGTCCTTTATAGCAACCACCAATTGCTTTCCCTGTTGTCATGGGCTAGGCCTTCAAGTGTTCCATCTCCATTATCTTCATCCTCACCTTCCTTTTTTTTTTTTCCCAAGACAGGGTTTCTCTGTGTTAGTCTTGGCTGTCCTGGACTCTGGACTCGCTTTGTAGACCAGGCTGGCCTTCAACTCACAACGATCTGCCTGCCTCTGCCTCCCAAGTGCTAAGATTAAAGGTGTGCACCACCATGCCTTGCCATCCTCACCTTTTTCACCTGCTCATTCTGTCGGGTCCCAGCCCGCGGGAAAAATCGAATGAAGGTTCACCTGAAAGAGGGAGTGGAGATTGAAAGTAGGATACAGAGACGCGAGAAATAACGAATCAAGTCAGGAAATTTCTGATCCAGATTCACTTTATTGCATGGAACATATATAGAGCAAGGTCAACAGGATTTATTTTAATCTCATTCACCCTAGCCCTCGGGCAAGAATGCAATAGCCTAAATCGCTCCCTGTAGAACTTCCTAGTTCTCTGAGTAGTTCCTTGTAAGAACTTCCTAGATCCTCTGGGTGGTTCCAAGTTGTGACTTCTTTGCTTTCAAAGGTAAATAGTCCAAGGATAGCCTAGAACACGAGACCTCTTTAGGTACTCTCTAAAAGATAGGTTCTTTAGAAATATGTATTAAAATATGCTACATTATTAATTCCTAAAGTATGGTCATTGGGCCAGTGGAATCAGTCACCTGGGAACTTGTTAGATCAGAAACCAGGCAGGAAGATCCCAGTAATCTTTGTTTTAATAAGCCCCAGGCAGGCTGAAGTTCGAGAAGCAGTACTTTCTGCGCCCAGCTTAATAAATGCTTTAATTCACAAGGGCCTACCCTCTATTAGCTTTCTCCTCTTTTTGTTCACAAGGGATTATTGTTTGGAAATTTTTCTAGGGTCATCGTCTAGTAACATCACAGTGAAACAGAAATTACTGAACTCAGAGTTCATCTCAAGGTTATGATGAGAAGAAAATGTAGATCTCAATATTGTACATAATATTCTTAAACTCAGTGAATGTTGAGCAAGCTAAAATTTTCTAAGACAGTGCTGTTCCTATGAGGAAAATGCCAGTTTAAACCATCCTTATCATAATTAATAAGCATCCAAGACTAAGGAAAAAGAAGCCTCCCTCCATTACCACAACAAAAAACACTTCTTTATGCTAAGCTAAGACAATTTCCCATTGATTGTAAGATATCTCTTAATCACATATTTAACTCCTCTATTGAATTGCACTGCCTATTTATGTATATACACAATTATGGACAACTGTGGAGAATTTTAACTCCTTAAGAGAGTTTCAGAGGCAAATCCTTAGTGGAAAGAGAAAAGTGGCAACTTTATCAGAACACTATACACTTCATTTCCACCGTGCAATGTGTTTCAGGCCTCTCTTTTGGAATTCATCAAAGTCATGTGAAAATGCTTGCTTTGCATACCACCTGAGAGTCTGATGTGGCTGCAAAAGGCCACATTTGGAGTGACTCCAGCAAATATCAAATAAGGAGTTAGGGTACTAGGATTTAAGCTTCGGACCTCCTATTCTTTAGTTACATGACCTTAAGCAAATCTTACCCTTTCTATTTGCTGCAGCTCTACATCTATAAAACAAAGAGACTTGAGACAGTGATGTTTAAAACAAAAGGATTTTCTGAAACTTCTGCATGGCTTATTGGTCAGGACACTTTCTTGCAAATAAAACAATGGCAACCTGACTAAATGTATTTTGCTAAAGGCCATATAGAAACCAGTTGAAATCAGCATAGACATTAGCAGACTGATGATTTTGATGACTTTATAAAACAAAAAGGGGGAGATATGGGGTAGATAAGCCATGCAACTGGGGAAACCTGTCTGAGCATAACTGAGGTCAAGACATGTTCAAAAACCAGCAGGAATAAGGATTGCTCCTTCCCTGTTCTGGGCCTGTATGCTCTGGTGTCCATAGCCTTGCAACCCTGACCTCTGGCAACCTTGAGGTAGTCACATAGCCTGGAGGCCAAGTTTCCAGTTAAAACTTCCTATTTCCTTATAATGATTTTTCCAGCTAGTGCCTAGAATTTCTCTTCATGCAAATGAAGCATTCCCAGCACCTCAGCCCTAGCCAATGATGTGCACTCACCCCAAAAACCTCTACCCACTTCCCCAAGGTTTATATAGGCATAATTCACCCCCATTAAAGACAGCTGTTTCACTATAAACCTTCTTGGAGAAGGCTGTTTCTCCCTGCCGAGCAAGGTCCTGTGTAACTCACCCTCCCAGCTAAACTTCATTCCTTCCAGACTAGCTGGTTTACAATGGTGTCTGTACACCCTGAAGGCAGAAATGGACCTGGCTTGCAGAAGGTGACATTCCTTGAAGCTCAGCATGCTTTCCTGAGAGGAGGATGGATAAATAGTAAGCATAGGGCCTTCTAGTTTCATAATCTGTGTAAAAGACAACTTAATTCTGTTTTCTTTAGTATCGGAGACATTTTCAGTAAATACTGCTCAGGTGGAGATGTCTAATGTTCTTAGATAATATCTCTTTCTGTAGGTATGGTCTGATTGTGTAGGTAAAAAGTAACATGTCCCATGCAGCCATGGGGCACTATACAAGAATTCCTTAAAAGTCCCTAGGTTTGATATACCAACTTTCTCTGCACTGTTCAGGCCATTCTACCTAAGAATTTACTTCTACCTCAAAGGCATCACCAATGTCATTGGAACAGGTAGCAGAATGATGCACTCATCCTTCTTTTTATCACTGGGAAACTGTGTCCCATTCTCTAGGGATTCTTAGATACTTAAAGCCACTCAGAAAATAAATGTGTATCTGAAAAACTTTTAGAGTATAGTTCTTGGCAGTGAACAAAATATTTGCAAGATCAACTTAAAGGAGAAAAAATTTATTTTGGGTTATAGTTGCAGGTGGTCCACAGTTACTTGGCCAGAACATGATGGCACTGAGAATATGTGGCTGAGGTTTTTCATCTCAAAATAGACAAGAGGTAGAACAAAAGGAAGGGACCAAGGACCAGATGTGGCCTTCAAATGCATGCTACCAGTGACCCACAGACTTCAGCTAGCCTCTGTCTCTGAAAGTTTCTTCCATCTCCCTGAATAGCACCACCAACTAGAGACAAAGTGTTTTACATATAAATCCATGAGGGACAATTTATATTCAACTTCAACATTGAGTTTTTAAAGTGGTGTTATAGTCCTAAGTCATTTATTTACTTCCCTTATTTGTAACATCTATTCTCAGAAACAGTTTTTCATAACCAATGACTAGAATGAGAAAAGTCTCATAATTTACACCAAGGAAGAAAGTAGCTCACTGAACTCACAATTCAATATCTATAAATCCAATACCCAGTGGGTGTCCCTTATCTGAAGTTCTTGAAATTTTATCTTGTCTCAGATTTTGGGATATTTGCATATTATATACACCTTGGATAAATAGTCTGGTGCTAAATTTATACAGGGTCTGTGCTTTGCCTACAGTCTATAGAATGAAGTTGTATGGCATTTTCTACTTGTAACATCAAAAACTTTGAGACTTGAGAGCATTTTAGATTTCCAAATTTAGAATTAAGGATGTGAAACCTGTATTGATAGTGCTAATGAATTTATATCAGAGCCATGTCAATAATTTTACGCCCATGACATTCCTTAGCTCATTTTGTTGTTGTGTTGTTTGTTGCTATTATAACTTCCAAATGTTTATTTGGTACACAGTTATACGTAGGATGCTTCCTGATTTTGCATGTCTGATTTTGGATCATTACCCTTGTTTTACTGTTCATTTTCACATTTAAATCTCAATGATTATTTTTAAGCTAGTAAATACTAAAACAGTTTCAAGATGAGCATAAGCCTCTGAGTGCCCCAGGATCTGGCAGTTAGACAAACAAATGCAGTCTAAGCAGATGCTTTAACAGCCAGGAGAGGCCTTGGGCAGATCTGAGTATTCAGCCTCCAGGAAAGGCTGGCAGAGGCCAGAGCCCATCATTTCCTAGACTGTAAGCAGCCTAATCCCCCAATGTTATGCCTCCTACTGAGGGAGGGTTTATTTCAGGTCTCAAGTGCTTTGCCATACCTCTAACTGAAATGCTCTATCCCCAGAGACCTTTGCCAAGAGATCCAAATAAGAAAGCACAAACTTGAAACGTGGACAAAAGTCTCAAAAGTCTAAAAACATCTTCATAAATTTTAGAATTGTTAACATTTGCAGGACACTGTGCTGAGGACATTACATGGATTATCTAATGGCAACCACACAACAGTCTAATAATACCTGTTGTTTTCTCCTATGCTATCAGTAAGTGAACTAGGTCTGGGAAAGTCATGTGACTTGTTCACAGTCACAGGATCAATGAGAGATAGAACAAGATTTGAGTTTCAAACTATCTGGAACAAGAGCCTACTCACCTCACCCCTACACTGCACCATCCTTACTTCACATGTGTGCAATGTTATAATGGGAGCCGTTTCTGATATTAGTAGTGAAGACTTCCCTGGATGGGGGTATGCTCCACACTGTTTGAGCTGGGTGTGCTCACTGCCTGTGGATCGTACTCAAGACCTGGGCTTTAGTCATACAATTTCTAGCACAACTGATTATGTCAGTCTCTCTAGGGTTGAGTTGTTCTGGGAGTAGTAATTCTGCCAATTCCAACTCAGCAGATAAAAACCACTGCAGTCAAAATTGGCCTGACAGGACACCGGGTGGCAAGAAATAAGGAAGGAAGCAGTGAAGACCTGGATGATTTGAGAGGAGCCTGAAGGGTTCAGGGGAGGCAGAGAATAAATAGGATCCACACATCCTTTGCCAAATGCACCCTGGGAAAGTCTCATTAAAAAAAATTCCACCCAAATACACCAATAAACAGGTAAATAAGAGATTGCTAGCAGGTGTATAAAATCTTAACAAAAAGGGGAAAAGGAAAAAGCTCCTGCTTTTCCTACACAGTCCTATGCTTGGTAGCTATTCTTACTGAATCTCTCATAGTGTACCAAGATTGTTACAGTGCCTGCCCTTTGAAACATAATTATCCTCCTCAGAGGAGTCCAGAGACTCTGGGTCAGTGAGAGGTGCTTGTGTCACCAATCTATTCTCCCCAAGGCCAAGGAAACACTGTAAATAGAACTTTCTTCCAGAGGTTGGAAGAAAAGGAACCAGGAGGGAAGAATGGGTCAAATGGGAAAAGAATTCTCAAAAGACTCCAAGGTGATAGTGGCTATCCAAGAAGCTCCCTGGCTCTTGTTTTCTGTCTAACACATTGACTTTGGTCCTGTGAGCATTAAAGAGTTTCTTTGTCCATGACCACATGCATTAGAAGGCATTGCCATCTCATAGCTGCCTTTTTATCTTTGGGTTCAATTCATTTTGACCCACTACAGGATTTCCCCAGCGTGGCTTGGCCCCTGAGTCCTCAGTTCTTATGTCCTGGAGAACACAGACACAAAGTTGGAAGACTATGACTCTCTGCCTCATGCCCAGTGTCCCATTTGGTCACTTGTTCAGTGCCAGGCAGAGCAGTGAGGGACTGGTAAGGCTGCGAAAGGTAACTAGACTTAGCTCATATCTTTAAGGAAGACAAAACTTGCAAAGTCATGTTCACCCAAGTTCCAGAACCACAAATACAGACTCTGCCACTTAATTCCAACCACGCATATCCCTGTTTTTGATTAGCGCCTTAACTCTCCACCTCCCAAGATCTTCAGGCTGGTGTCTGAAACATATTTTCCTTTACTACTTATATCCACATTCCCATTGTCTATAGGGTCTAGGCATAAGCTAAATGTGAAGCTTAACTGGGAACTAAATTCAAGTTGCACATATTAGACCCGGGACATGAACCTAGGTCTACTTGATTTGAGGACCTAAACTCTTATCTGCTCTACTGTTACTCTTTCACCCACTTAGAATGTTGTTACTTGTAAGTGAATTTCTCCAGTAGGAATTATTTTTGCTTGAGCTGGAAGTGTGAGCATAGGAAAAAACCAGAGAAGAAAGTAAAGAAGAAGAAGAAGAAAAGAAGAAGAAGAAGAAGAAGAAGAAGAAGAAGAAGAAGAAGAAGAAGAAGAAGAAGAAGAAAAGAAGAAAAAGAAGAAGAAGAAAAGAAGAAAGAAAGAAAAGAAGAAGAAGAAGAAAAGAAGAAGAAGAAGAAGAAGAAGAAGAAGAAGAAGAAGAAGAAGAAGAAGAAGAAGAAGAAAGTGTATGCCCCTATAAAACAAGCTAACTGTCTTTCTTCTATGGAAACTTAGAATTGGGTTTTTTACAAAGTACTTCCTGATTCAGAAGGCGGAGAACTCCCAGCATTTGCAAACAGAGGCACTAGACACTGAAAACCCAGACTACAAGCTACTAAGTACGAAATCTTCCACAGGTTGTGCGCCACTTTTATTTTTAGCCTCTTTTCTGCATAATAGTGGTAGCTCAGGCTGCCTGCAATTCCTTCTTCGAATACACTCTGCCCTATTTTTCTCCCCTAAGACTGTGGTTTCAAATTCATCTAATTATTTCCCTGTGCAGCATTAAATCAAGATGGCTTCAAAATGGAGATGACCCAGTGAGTTTAATTATTTTATAATATGTCTCACTGTGGCAAAGGTGTGTTTACCACATAAATAACCATTTTAGAGGACATTCTATTGTTAGTTGGTTTTGTTTTAGAAATACAAAGTATATAACTTACCTGTTTTCAACCTGATATTTCTGGATTTTTTTTCTAAGCAACAATAGCAAATCTATTCACACTAATTCATTCAAGGTGCCCCGCCCCCCAATTTTTAAGAAAGCAAGTCAGACTTTAGGGAACAAATCATTCAGTAACCACCTTTGTTAAGCTATTTCATTCCAGTGGCAACTGTTTTATTCCTTAAAAAATTACTTATTAAAAAAATTGGTGTTTGTTCACTGTGGGCTTAAGCTAGAACAAGCCATGCAAGTGTCAAATGAGTGCAAGATCAAGAATATGAAAGAAAATCCTGTCATCACTTGATTCATGTCTCTTTGAAACATCAAATGTTTATAGATCTTTGAATGTTTAACTCAATTTCTCTTCCTTTTAGTTTCTTGCTAAAGCTTCTTACGAAAGCAAAATATAGTATAGCTTCATAGAGAAATTTGAAATTCTCTCTAAAACAAAATGGACATCTCTTAATTTGTAGGTATAACTATCTCACCACAAGCAGAAATGAAACAAAACATGGAAGCTATAAGGGCTTGGCTTGGAGGGCTTTGGAGGGTTTTTCTTGTTAATGTTTTTCTCTTTATAGACATGCTTTTGTATAGCTGCTTCACAAGGCAGTGCACCTAGCTTCTGTGAGTCATGAATGAGCATAGGACTTTGAACGAATCACCATTTCACCAGCCAGGCCACTGAGCCATCCATTAGAGAACATAATAGAGCACCATAAAGGAATAACAGTCTCCAGAAAATGAACCTTACCATTCAACAGGAATTCACACACACACACACACACACGCACGCACGCACACACACACACACACACACGCTCGCAGCACCAAAATAGAGCACATCAAGACAGTTATGTCTAATTGAATTCACCAAAAGCAATAAGATGCCACAGAGATCAAAGGGATGAGTGGAGTCAGGAAATGAAAAGGCCGTTGGAATAGGTCACATTTGTGCTACTTTTTCTGTCCCACACATTATGGGGCTTGCCTATTTCTGCTACTTCATAGCTCATTCACTGTTAGGATGCTTCAGTTCCATCAAAGGGAACAATGAATATTATGAGGGCGCTGGGAGAAAGAGTGTCAATATAGATTAAGGATTCTTCCAAGATTGATTACAACCACAGAACAGCAATGTCCTACTAAATGAAAGCCCATGCTTGAGGCAAAGATTTGTTCATCTCTAACCTGTTCTTTCTGAGCCTCGTCTTCTTCTTCATCTTTAAAATAAGAAAGTTAAATAAAAGATGGTCTCCATGGTGGCTGTCAGCTTTAGCAGTATTATTTCCTTTTGTCTCCTTTCTTTTGTTTGAAGCAAAGCACTGAGCCCAGGGGACTGTCTGGCTAGTGCCTCTACCAAAAGACATCTGGGCTACATGAAGCAGTGGGGCTCTGCACATATGACCCGAACAGATGCATGTCCAGATCCATCTTTTCTTCCTGGGCAATGAACTGCTCTGCTGGCCAAAGCTCTATGCAAATATTTTAAACCTCTATGGCTATCAAGTATAAGGCATGTTAGATCACTCTTCCAATCTGCTTCGTAATCTCTTTTTATTCTTAGCGTTCCATGTGCTAGGTACAGTAATAGTAGTAATCACTTTTTTTTTTTCATATGCCTTCAACTTAACAGGTCTATCTATCTATCGATCGATCTATCTATCTATCTATCTATCTATCAACTATCAAGATCCCCTCATCTCTGGCTAGTATGTTCCAATTTAAAATTCCCAGTGAATGTTTGAAATTCTACACAGTACCAAACTCTGTCTATACTATGGTTTATCGTCAATATACATACCCTTGATAGAGTCTATTCTATAAAGTAAGTAAGGAAATTAGTAATAAATAGTAAAGTAAAACATGCATATTACTTTACCATATAACAAGAAATAAAAGTAATACAAATGTAACTATATGCTTTAATAAACATTATTTTAAAATTAAGAATTGGTAGTTGAATATGTTGGTACACACCTTTAATTCCAGCATGCTGGAGGCAGAGGCAGGAGGATCACTGTGAACTTGAGGCCAGCCTGGTCTACAAAGCAAGTCCAGGAAAGCCAAGACTATACAGAGAAACTCTGTTTTGGAAAAACAAAACAACAACAAAAAAAGAATTTTTATTTTCTGAAATGGTCCATTTAACATGATCCAATACTGGCGTTGATTACTTCTAAGACAATTAAACAATGCATTATGCAATAGAGCCTTTATGTCCCACAGATCATCAGAAGGAAGAAAAGGGGGTTATACTAATTTCATGAAGAACACACAGAGAAAATTTTGGTTAGAATTAACTCTTGGATGATGAGTAGAAAAAGTGGGTAAGGACTTCTAAGATAGAATATATTATAATTGTATTATATTCACTGAGTTTCTTTTTGCCTCACGCAATAGAAATCACCCAAAGTTTGGCAACTCAAACATAAGTCCTAGTGTAGTAATATCAACATCACCTTGGAAATTGTTTGAAATGAAGCATCTTTGACTCTTTCACAGATCTCTTGAACCAGAATCTGCAGTTTAACAAAAACTTTATGTGTGCTTGTGTAATCCTGAAGTCAGGTAACTGTTTTAACCTTGATTGTTCAAGGCAGAGACTACTATGGACACTTCTTTGTTAAAGAAATTTATCTTTACAAAATTAATATGATAATGATAATTCAGTATGAAGATGATCTTCCAAGATTATATACTTGCAATTAAATAGCAGATTCTACAACGAAGACTGCCTATGAGTTATTAAGGTAGGCTAAGAACCAGGCATATTTGAAGGTGGGAAACCATTTTATACTCCAAAGATCAGAATGAGGCTCACCATCCCTTTCTCAGACTTCCACGGAGATATGTACAAATCATTTTAATAGTCTCTAGAAAGAAAGCATCATGATAGGGGAATCAGTAATAACGCATGCAGTGGATACAAAGCAACTTCATTAGGTTAGCTGAATAATAAGCAACACTCCTTCATTAAAACGTACATTCTCTGGTGGAGCCCTAACCTATTTTTGCTTATCCCAGTGCATTTTTAATCTAATGGAGTTAGAAAAAAATTAATTCACATGTGCTAAAATCATTACCTTTTTACATTCAACAGTGCCTGATATATAGAATCTATAAAACTAGTGTTATTACAAACTGAAAGGTTGTGATGTTGCATAATAAAGCTAAACTAATGTTCACAGAGGCGACTCATGATCCTAGAGTATAAAAAGCAAATTTCTTAGTGAAATAAACTGCTCTAGAAGGGAAGACTGAACATGTTTTTCTGCCTACCAAAGACCCAGTCCCAACATTCCCCTCAGGACACCAGGATCTGAAATATCCATGAAGAAAAATCTAGGAGCGTCTGTCTTCATTCAGATTGTCAGCAAAAAGAACAGAAGGAAACTTAGCTTCCAGTTCCAGTATTAGGTAGAGAGACAACCACAAGCAGATTTAGAGGACATTCAGGATAGACCCCTCTTTTGAAGTCAAAGGTTGGACCTTACCTGTTGTTTCCTTGGTAACTCACATGCACACAAAGGAAAACATCACAATTGCCTCTCCTTAAGATTGAAAATACATTATGAACTGGAAAGGGTAGAGGTTCCAGGGTTTTGTCCAGCCTCAAGGAAAGAAGCTACTTCTTCCTAGTCAAAAGCATAAAATCTGAATTTTACTTCTGATACTTGGGCAGAACTACCCAAAACATTACATACTATTGTCCCCTCCCTTAAAAGTTTGTCCAACTGGTCTGTCCATCACATGGACAGGTGACCACCCCACAAAGTACACTTGATGTGGTGAGGTGATGGATACAAGTACGCTGTGAAACCACTGACTGCCAAGGCTACTTCACAGGTGTGGGAAATAGGAAGTTGGTGACAGAGAGAAGAGCAAAATGGTGGAAAAACAAGCTGACTTTAAATGACAGTCAGCAGGGTGGGAATCTTTGAGCTGATACACGCTCTTCACATTGATCAAGAACTAGATGTCCTTAACCAAGGTAGTTAACCCTTGAGGGCAGATTAAGGGAGGTTCCTGGTAAACAGAAACCCACCTTTAGGCCTTTGTCTACCCAGTAGCAATCTTTTTGTTTACCCTTTCAATGTCTTTTTTTTTTTTTAAAGGACATTGTTACTAGCACCACCTTTCAGGGATACTTTGGAACTAATAACTGGCAGAATAAATGTCCTCAATGTAGTTGCTTATAGAACTTCTCTACTAAGCCTGACTGTATTTCTGAGCTATAACATAAAGTAACTTTTATTTTTTTCCTTTTTTATCTTGACACTCTCCTCCACATACCTGCTCTCTTGGACCCTGACTTTCTTAACTCTTCTCAGGCTCCCACATTCCAACAGCTGCCAGATTTACAGTTTGCTTGCCCTGTTGTTTTCCTCCCATATGCTAGTAAAATGGTCTGAAAGGTTCTTAGGAGCTCAATACCTTTTGAAATTCTTTTAATCTATAAGACTAAGACTCCACCAAAAAGAAACCTGGATTCCTCCCATTCCTCATTAATTTCAAGCAAAATCAGATGCCTAGGTAGCCTTAGGCCTCAAATTACATATAGCACAAAGAACAAAGGGATTTTTGTTATTCTACTTGATAAGACACAGGTTAACTATGCTAGTATTAGTTTGGGGCTTTGTATATACATTAACTATTTTTAATTCTTACAGCAGTTTTTACAAGAATGAGCACTTTATATTAGTTGTATGGGCTGCCATAACAAAATGCCACAAGTACTTTGTATTAGTTACTCAGGCTGCCACCACAAAATGTCACAAGCTGGGTGGCTTATGCAACAGAAATTGAATTTCTCCCATTTCTGGATAGAGGCTGAATTTTTCAGGTGCCAGAAGGATGGGTTTCCACTGAGCTCTTTCTCCTAGGCTTGCAGAATGCTGCCATCTCCCTAGTTCTTCATATGGATTTTCATCTGTGCACTACTACCCCAGCGGATTTTTCTGGCCTCAAAACTATGCTTCTACTGAAATAGAAGTCCACTCTGATGGCATAATATCCTCCTTGAATATCCTTTAGTAGATTGATTTCTTTGAACAGTTTTTCATTATGTGTTGTATGAAGACAAAGTTATAATGGCTATTATTGAATGAATCTTGTTGTTTTGACTATAGAAGTTAAAGAGGGAAGGTTACCAATTACCTAAGAATTTCAGCTAGGCAAGCACCCTTTGATATGCCTGAGGGACTTCCTATCTTCTAACATAACAAATTCTGGCAAGAATAAAAATAGGGAACATTGGCTTCTTTCTTAGGTCCCCATGTCTAGTCACTTTAAGACATCACAGTTTGGCATCAGTGCCCCTTGGAATTCTCAGTGATGGCCAGTCTTTTCAGAGCAGAAGATGGAGGCAGCCGAAATCCTTACAAAACTGTTTGCAAGAATAACCTCACAGAGATCTGCGTGATTTTACAATAGGTCACCTTATGCCTGGGTTGCTCAGTTATGTAAGATGCTTGTTATCAATATTGATTGCATCTATCCTTTCTAAAAAACTATTTTAAGCAGTCTTTTCTTTCTTTCTCAAAACAGAAGCAAGAGGTTGGAGAGCTCATGGTGAAATCTGCATGGACCTTAACTTGTAATCACTGATCAGGGTATTTGAAAGTATTAATCATAATCTTCCATGGATATATATGTGCAGGTTTGTGTAATAATACTATGATTATTAAATACTTTAAAATTACAAGGTTCTTTTAACTTTGTAAATATCATAAAAATTAAGAAAATACAACCATTTCAAATCTAGCTTGTTGATTAACCTCATGTCTGACTTTTTCTGGGTTATTATTTTCTCTTTGCTATTGGCAAAAAAAAAAATACACTGCTGATATATTAACAAATTTTCAGAGTAAAAACAAAATATTAGAGATTATTAACTCTACTATTTATTATTGTGTATTTTTCTAGCCTCAAAACTATGGTTCTACTGAAATATAACTCAACTCTGATAGCATAATTTTAACTTAATTGTCTCTTTAACAACCACATCTTCTGAGTTAATAGGAAGTGGAAGAGGGAGTGCTACTTATTATTGCGTTATTTTTATAAAGCAAGGCTTTAAAGTTCATCTTAAATGATGGAAGAGTCATTTAAGAAAAACACAAAGATGAAGGGAGAGTCTTTCTTGTTCTTTGTTGATTCTTCAGAGCCTAGACCCATGCTCCATGTTTGGCCTATCTATGGTAGGTATATTTTATTTATTTTCTTTTAATTTTTTTTATTAATTTATTCTTGTTACATCTCAATGTTTATCCCATCCCTTGTATCCTCCCATTCCTCCCCCCCCCCCATTTTCCCATTATTCCCCTCCCCTATGACTGTTCCTGAGGGGGATTACCTCCCCCTATATATTCTCATAGGGTATCAAGTCTCTTCTTGGCTACCTGCTGTCCTTCCTCTGAGTGCCACCAGGTCTCCCCCTCCAGGGGACATGGTCAAATGTGAGGCACCAGAGTACGTGAGAAAGTCGTATCACACTCTCCACTCAACTGTGGAGAATATTCTGACCATTGGCTAGATCTGGGAAGGGGTTTAAAGTTTACTTCCTGTATTGTCCTTGGCTGATGCCTTAGTTTGAGCGGGACCCCTGGGCCCAAATCTGCCTATCATATTGTTCTACTTGAAGATTTCTAGGACCCTCTGGATCCTTTCATTTTGCTATTCTCCCATGCGTCTCTCATTTAGAGTCCCAATAGGATGCCTTCCCCTCTGTCCCAGTTTCCTGGTAAGTGAAGGCTTTCATGGGACATGCCCCTTGGGCTAGTATGCAGATATAAGTGAGTATATACCATTTGATTCTTTCTGCTTCTGGGTTAACTCACTCATTATGATCATTTCTAGCTCAATCCATTTATCCACAAATTTCGGGAATTCCTTGTTTTTAATAGCTGAGTAGTATTCCATAGTGTATATGTACCACAGTTTCTTTATCCACTCTTCTACTGAGGGACACTTAGGCTGTTTCCAGGTTCTGGCTATTATGAATAAGGTTGCTATGAACATGGTTGAGCAAATTTTCTTGTTGTGTGCTGGAACATCTTCTGGGTATATTCCAAGGAGTGGAATAGCTGGGTCTTGAGGAAGCCCTATTCCCATTTTTCTGAGATAGCACCAGATAGATTTCCAAAGTGGCTGTACTAGTTTGCATTCCCACCAGCAATGAAGGAGTGTTCCTCTCTCCCCACATCCTCGCCAGCATGTGGTGTCCCTTGAGTTTTTGATCTTAGCCATTCTGATGGGTGTAGGATGGAATCTCAGAGTTGTTTTGATTTGCATTTCCCTGATGACTAAGGAGGTTGAGCATTTCTTTAAGTGTTTCTCAGCCATTTGATACTCCTCTGTTGAGAATTCTCTGTTTAGCTCCAAGCCCCATTTCTCAATTGGGTTATTCGGTTTGGTGGTGTTTAATTTCTTGAGTTCTTTATATGTTTTGGATATTAGACCTTTGTTAGATGTAGGGTTGGTGAAGATTTTTTCCTAGTCTGTAGGCTGTCGCTTTGTTCTCTTGACAGTGTCTCCTGCCTTACAGAAGCTTCTCAGCCTCATGAGATCCCATTTGTTAATGGTTGACATTAAGGCTTGGGCCGTTGGTGTTCTGTTCAGGAAGTTGTCTCCTGTGCCAATATGTTCCAGGCTCTTTCCCACTTTTTCCTCTAAGTGGCTTAGTGTGAAGACCCAGATATGAATCCACACACATATGGTCACTTGATTTCTGACAAAGACGCCAAATCCATTCAATGGAAAAAGGTAGGTATATTTTAAATAAAAATAAATAAATAAATAAAGATTCTTTCCAGGTTTGGAAGATGTATAAGTGATTTCAAATGGGTAAATGACTAGGGCCTCCTATTACTACAAAAAATTTTGGGACGCTCATTTCTAGATTCTTAGTCTCAGTAATAGGAGAATTAAAAAAATACATTCAGAAGGAAGTGTTATAAGAACTTGACTAGAGTTTGATTAAAAACAACAGGGTTGGCAACATACAAATTTCAATAGCTGTGGTGAAGAGAGAAATGGAGAAAACCAAGCCAGTCTGCTCAGCAATGGAAGTCAGCAAGTAGCCAAGTGGCAGGGCCTGGGGACATGGTTCTGAGAAATCCCAGAACACCTGGGAAAGCACTCACAGCCTTTGGTCAGTGATAGAAGAAGAAAAAAAGGAAAAGTGACAAAGACGCTGCAAGCTATTGTCCCAAAAGTCAAACTTCCTTCTGGCAAGGAAATGTACATTATCTCATTAAGGGGATAGCTATTTCTCATCTCTCCTTAGCATGGCTTTAGGTGAATAAACCTCCCCCAGGAGTGCTCTCTTGGCCAAATGATTGACAGGCCCAGCTGGATTACCTCTTGAGGAAAGACACAGTGGTATATAATCTTTTCAGCAGATCAAAATGTCATGTCTCCACCCAGGGCCTGGGGGTAGATTCCATTCTTTTGGCCAGAAGGAAATAGTTTTCCTTTAATGGCTTTGATGTTCTGGGTTTTGTTTTGTTGTTTTTTAGAGACAAGGTTTCTCTGTGTAATCTTGGCTGTCCTGGAACTCGCTCTATAGACCAGGCTGGCCTCTACCTGACAGAGATGTGCCTGCCTCTGTCTCCCCAAGTGCTGGGATCACAGGCATGTGCCACCACGTCTTAACCTGTTATTCTTAATGACTTCCAAGACTATAGAAATATCATTCCTTTGACAGTCCCAAAAATGATACAGAAAACAAGGGGAAACTGGGGTCTAGACATAGTCCATTTCCATAATGACAATCCAATTCTAAAAAGCTCCAATTCTAAAGTAGTTCACCAAGAGGAATTAGTTTCTGACCTGGAGTTTTCTTCACACCCTTAGGTATAACCTCCAGGCAGGTGTGCATATTTAGGAGAGAAACAGAAAG
Source organism: Acomys russatus (assembly GCF_903995435.1). Classification (NCBI taxonomy): domain Eukaryota; kingdom Metazoa; phylum Chordata; class Mammalia; order Rodentia; family Muridae; genus Acomys; species Acomys russatus. Next base: position 73,273,476 of record NC_067169.1, on the reverse strand, counting down.
TAGAGCTAGCTCCATTCTGTTTTTCCAGCCCGGGAACCAAGGACATTTCCTGCCTCAGGCCAAAGACAAGAAGGAACGCGTTCACTTTCAGAGTCCCTGCCCCTAAATTGCCACTAATTTCTATTGCTTGTCCTCCTCTCTCTGGTCCGAAAAGACCTTAAGAAAGGTCATATGATCAATGTATATTTTTTGAAGCCATATTAAGTCCTCAACCTAAATACACATTTATCCTTCTGCTGAAGGCTATCAAAGGAGAGAGTTTTAAATCCTCTGCAGTAAAGCATTCCAGCACTAATGATTCCCACTGATCAGAAATCTCCCTTTGAGAGAGCTTCTAGCCTTCATTTATTCTATTCCCAAATTGGTGGTTTCTTTGAAGGCCAGTGTTTCCCTGCCCCTCTGTCATCATTGTCACTAATCTGAATAGGTTTTTACCATTTTGACTTTCTAGTCCTCTCTTTCTTCCTCCTTTGGGACCTCCAAGTTTTTCTTGTATTTAAATTACTCTGAAAGTTTTGGTGGTCAAATATTAAAATGGTTACAAAAATGTAAATGAGACTTAGATTAAAATCTATTTCAAATGAAAACATATACACAAATGATACAGATAAGCCTCTTTCTCTTTTTTATAACTACTTTGATTGGAAAGCTGGGTTTGGCAGGAAAGTGAAGAGGAGATTCATGCCTTTTCTTTTAATGTCTGTCTCTAGTTTCCCACATGAAATTTTTTTCAGTCCCCATTACAGTTTATGCCTGACAATTCGCCAGGAAACTACTGTTTCAAATGTGTTGTCGGGCCTGCTAGCTGAACTGCAAATTGTCACCTCTCTCTTGAGAGTATTCCTACCTAGTGAGGCTGAGGACAGAAATCAAGAAAATCATTTCTAATTACTACAGAACCGAAACTGACCATCTTGACTCCAACCTTCTTTCTCACTGGAATGGAAGAGCCATATAATTTTCTGTCTGCTTTCTTGATTAGCAGTGATAGTTAATTTTTATAAATATATGCTGGAGAAGATAACAAGGGAATTTCATACCTTAATGATAATGATTGTTGGGTTTTGTTTATTTATGCAGCATGAATACTTCAGAAAATTGCATCTAGTTTTTTCTTTTTAGTAGTGTTAGTGCCTAAGCTTTAACCCTTTCCTATTGGAACAGAAATATTGTTTAAAGCACAATTTGCTAACTAAATGAGCTTCTAGGTAGCTATTTCCTCCAAATTGAAGTATTCACTCCTGGAGAAGGAAGAAAGGCTCATAAACCTTAGGAAGTAAAGGAAACATACAAAGAGCAGCAGAAAACTCCTGAAAACTGACTCACAAGTATTCCCCTCGAGGTTATAAAAGCAGCAAAGAATTGTTGGACACAGGAGACTGTGACCAAGCAAGAGCTTCATTTGTACATATAGAGTCCCTTGGATGCAGCTTTGATGAGTTGTTGCCATTAGTGAGTTGGGGTTTGTCTTTGGGTAATCCCTCACCCATGCTTCTATAAAGTGACCCCAATAAACTCACTGGTTCTTTAAGTTAGACTTGGATGGAGTCATTTCTTTGGACTCTCATCACTACCCATCTGGGATGAATAGGTGTTTGTTCACATCTCCTTGGGAAATGTTACATAACTGAGATATGGCAGAGTGGAAACAGCCTATAGCTACCAGTGAGTTTCTTCATAATTAGTTCCTTGGTAAATATTATTTCTAGTGTATCACTTTCTCCAAAGAATAGCATTAATGGATAAGAAAAATAGATATATCTGTACAAACCTATAAAAACATTAACAAATTGATTTTCTGTTCTGTTTAAACTTTTTATCAAAGCCTGGCAGTTCTTTAATCCCAGCACTTGGGAGGCAGAGGTAGTTGGATTGCTGTGAGTTTGAAGACAGCCTGGTCTGCAAAGCCAGCCCAGGATAGTCAAGGCTACACAGAGAAACCCTGTCTCGAAAAACCAAAACAAACAAACAAACAAAAAAAAAACCCAAAAACAAAATACCCCAACTTTTTGTCAAAATTATATATGCACATAATAGCAATGATAATTCTATTGATTAGCATAGTATGATTCTATAATAACAAGAAAATAGTTGTCCCCTGATCTCTTTCATAGTCTGTATCTTCTTCTAGAGTAGTGGTTCTCAGCCTTCCTAATGTGGTTGGTTCCTCATGTTGTGTTGATCCTCAGCCATAAAACTATTTCAGTTGCTACTTCAGATCTGTAATTTTGCTACTGTTATGAATTGTAGTGTAAATATCTGTGGTTTACAATGGTTTTAGGTGACCCCTTTGACCCCAATGGTACCAGGACCCACAGGTTGAGAACCACTGTCCTAGAAGCACTTGATGTTATGCCATTAGTCTAAATAAGTATTTTCTTGTGGATTAATAAGAAATACATAAGTTGAATTATGTGTCCTAGTGACAACAGTATAAAAACACAGTAAAGGGCAAAACATTTCATTTTAACTCAATGCATCAATGTTATTTCAGAGATGTACTCAATATTAAAAATTAATGAGTTCTTTTTACATACTGTTTATTTTTCATAAGATTTTCAGTGTTGTGTGCAGTTCACATATATAGCATGCCTCAATTTGCATATCATTTTGTTTTATTTTGTTTCTATACAAGATCTCAATATGTATTTCTGGCTGTTTTGGGACACACTATATAGTTTGGACTGGCCTCAAACCCATAAAGATCCACTTGCCTCAGCCTCCTGAGTGCTACCATTAAAGTGTGCAGCAAAATACCTGGATAAAAATAATTCTTATGTTGTTACATTCTTAGATTATTAGGTTCAGATAAACCAAACAACATTTTACTGTCAAAAATAAAATGTGCTTCTCCCAAACTTACACATATGTATGTGCACACAGTGTCTTCTTATCTTCCTATTCTTCCCTATGAACATTGATTTTAGTTGTAACTGGCTTTTGTCTTAGCTTGTGATATAGTTATTCCTTTCTATATAAACATTCCCTTTAAATAAATCCATGTCAAGTATTCTATCAATTTCAGGTATGGGAAAAACATAAATAAAAGTACAGTCAGCCAAGACTACCATTTATCATCATTCAGAGGATGTCCTTTGCTCTCTTCTGAGGTGGATTTCATATGACTTGTACACCAAGGCTTCCTTCTTTCTTGGATGGGCCCACTGATCTATTTTGATGGAAGGTATGTCATAATGATTTTCTGAAATGGGGCGCTTAGGATAAGGGAAACATGTTTTTGAGATTGTTCAAGTTGCAAAGTGCATTTATTTACCCCCAAAAACTGATTAGTTCCTTGGCTGGGTATAGCACTTCAGGTTTAAGGTATTTTTATTGGCATTTTGAGGCTTGCTGCAATGCCTATAGGTTTCTAATACAGTGGTTCGCAACCTCCCTAATGTTGTGACCCTTTACTATAGTTTCTCATGTTATGGTGACCCCAACCATAAAATTATTTTTTTTACTACTTCATACCTGATGTTTTGTTATTGTTATGAACTGTAATGTAAATATTCTTGAAGATAGAGGCTTGCCAAAGGGGACCCTCAGGTTGAGAACTGCTGTTTTAATAGAACAAGTAGGAAGGGGCTTTTATTCTGAGGCCAGTCACTTCTCTCTGAATATCTATAGGATCTTTTTGCTTCATGTATCCTGAAAATTGGTAGTAGTGTGCTGTGGCAATTGATCCTTTCTATACTGAAATTTATTTCTTCTAGGGATGAATGTTTTTCTCAAATTATTTCTTTGTTCTTCATTGAGTTTTCTCTGCCCTCATTTCTCAAACACCTTAGTTGTCTAATGTTGAACATCTTCTAATGATGCTTTAATTTTCTCTCTCTCTAACATCTTTGTCTTCTTATTCTACTCCTTGACAAATGTCCAGCCTCTTTATGTTTAAATTGTTCTATTCTTTTGAATGTTTGTAGTTCTGCTATATGAACTACATAAATCCTGCTAAATGTCTTTCTTATTCCTTATTCTCTGTATCAGCTATCTCTATCTATCTATCTATCTATCTATCTATCTATCTATCTATCATTTATCTACCTATCAAACTCATATTGTTTTATATATCTCACTATATAGGTGGTTCTTACATAGTTGCATTTGTTTGATCATTCCATACGTATTTGTTCATTGTTTGCATTCTGGTCCTGTCATCTGATTAGAAGACTATCCTCAATTATCCCATCATCCTTGACTGTCTATTCTTTTTCCTTTCTTTCTTTTTTTTTAGGGGGGGGGGACAGGGTTTTCCTGTATAGCCCTGGTTGTCTTGGCTTTGAACTCACAGAAATCTGTGCGCACTGGCGCACGCGCGCGCGCGCACACACACACACACACACACACACACACACACACACACACACACACAGGAGCTTTACACTCATGCATGTCCAAAATCCATAAGATACCAAGCACCCGGTTCTATGATTTTCTACTTTATTCCCTTGAGATAAAATCTCTGATTGAACCTGGAAGTAATTTGGAAGACAACAAACTTCAGTGACCCTCCTCCCTCTATACACTTCCCCAGCACTGAAGTTACAGCTACATACATGGCTATGCCCAGTTTTTATGAGGGGTCTTTAGATTTGAATTTGGGCCTTCATGCTTGCACAGCCAAGTGTTTGCCTTCATTGAGTCATTGCCCAAGTCCAACTGCAGGTCACATTGATTTCTGCATTTTTAAGTATTTCCTTTTGCGTGGAGATTTACAAAACAAAACCCTTTCAAATTTCTGCTAAATAATGATGTTTTGGTGATGAATTCTGAAATAATGCTGGGAATTTTAACATTGAATTAATTCTTTCATAGCATATCCAGTGTATTAATATCCCTGTTTTTTTAATTTTTGTTTCTATATTTATCGTTGTGTGTTTGTCTGAGAGAGAGAGAGAGAGAGAGAGAGAGAGAGAGAGAGAGAGAGAGAGAGAGAGAGAGAGAGAGAGAGAGATTTATACACATTCATGTATGTGAGCACTGATCCACATGAGGAGGGTGGAGGGCAATATGAGGTGTTGTTAGTCCTTACCATCCACCTGGTTTGAAGCAGAGTCTCCTTTGTAGTTTGCCACTGCTACTTGTGTCAGAATAGCTTCCCGGGGTTCTTCTGTCCCTACCTTCCATCTCTTTAAAAGAGTGCTGGCATTGGCACAGGAGACAGCTTCCTGAACAGAATGCCAACATCCCAGGCCTTAAGGTCAACAATTAATAAATGGGACCTTATGAGGCTGAGAAGCTTCTGTAAGGCAGGAGACACTGCCAACAGAACAAAGTGACAGCCTACAGACTGGGAAAAGATCTTCACCAGTCCTTCATCTGACAAAGGGCTAATATCCCAAATATATAAAGAGCTCAAGAAATTAAACACCACCAAACCAAATAACCCAATTGAGAAATGGGGCTCAGAATTAAACAGAATTCTCAATAGAGGAATTTCAAATGGCTGAGAAACACTTAAAGAAATGTTCAATGTCCTTAGTAATCAGAGAAATGCAAATCAAAATGACTTTGAGATTCCATCTTATACTCATCAGAATGGCTAAGATCAAAAACTCAAGTGAAAGCACATTCTGGTAAGGATGTGGAGAAAGGGGAATTCTCCTTCATTGCTGGTGGAATTGCAAACTTGTACAACCACTTTGGAAATCAATGTGGTACTTTCTCAGAAAACTAGGAACAGGGCTACCTCAAGACCCAGCTATTCCACTCCTCAGAAAATATCCAGAAGATTCTCTACCACACAACAAGCATATAGGCTCAACCATATTCATAGGAGCCTTATTCGTAATAGCCAGAACCTGGAAACAACCTGAATGTCCCTCAGTCAAAGAATGGATAAAGACACTGTGGTACATTTACACTATGGAATACTACTCAGCTATTAAAAACAGAAAATCCTGAAATTTGTAGACAAATGGATGGAACTAGAATTGGATCACAATGAGTGAGTTAACCCAGATGCAGAAAGACTCACTTATAACTGGACACTAGCCCAAAAGGCATGTCCCATGAAAGTCTTCACTTACCAGGAGATTGGGATATATGTGAGAACTTCTTATTGGGACTCTAGGTGAGAAAAGTATGGGAGAATGGGGAAATAGAAGGATCCAGAGGGTCCTAGAAACCTACAAGAAGAACATCATGAGGGGCAGATCTGGGCCCAGGGGTCTGCTCAAACTACTACACCAACCACGGACAATACATGCAGTAACATTGAACTCAAATCTAGCCAACGGACAAGACAATGTTCAGAGTTGTGTGGAGAGTGGGACTGACTCTGACACAAACTCTGGTGCCCCATATTTGACCACTTCCCCTTGATGAGGAGGCCTAGTGGCACTCAGAGAAAGGATAAGCAGGCTACCAAGATGAGACTTAATAGGCTGTGACCATATGGTGGGGGAGGAGGTCCCCCTCAGTCATAGACCTAGGGGAGGGGAATAGGGTGAAAGCAGGAGGGAGGGAGGAACAGGAGGATACAAGTTATGGGATAACAATCTGAATAAATTAATTAAATTTTAAAAAAGAGTGCTAGAATTACATATGCATGTTACTGCATCCAGCTTTATGTAGATTTGGATATTTGAACTCAGGCCTTTACACTTTCACAGTGAATGGTTTGTCTACTGAGCTATTGTCCCATCCCAATATCTCTATTCCAAGTATAGAAACCAATCCCCAATTGTGACTACTCAGAAACACTGTTTCACCCTCTACAAAAAAATACATTCTTGCTCTTCAATCAAGTTGTGAGAAAGCTGGTCTTTATTTTTAGGGATAAAAAACTTGTATCTATGTTAAGTTGCAACTGTATTACTTTAGTGGAAGGTGTCCGTTTTTTTTTGTTTGTTTGTTATGTTTTGTTTAATAAGTGAGTTGAGAGATAGGAAGTCTTAGAAAGGTTCAAAAGTGTATCCGGTTCATACTCACTTGGCTGTAGTCAAAACATGAGTTACAAGCTAGAAGTTAACTTTGGTGGGATGGGGTACTGGCAAGAGAGTAGGGGCCTCTTAATATAGAACAAATTTGATTGGATTCTTGAACTCTATTGTTTAGTTTATCTTCTTTTCAGCAAGAACCTAAGCAGTTTTTAAAGACTTTAATTCATGAGATTGAGATAAACAGAAATATATTCTCTCTGTTGATCCTTTAAAACACATTTTTGAAAATTGAAAATAACACACCATCCTATAATACCACCTGATAACAAAAAACAAGGGGTTGATGTTTAAAAGTCAGTGACTGAAAAAGTGTGGCTCATGCAGGAAATTCAACAATGATTGATTATTTCAACATTACTTTCCTTTGGTGTAACTGTCAGAACTCAAAAGACTGTCAGAACTCAAAAGACAAAACAAACAAACAACAACAACAACATCAACAACCAAAAACCCTTCCATTTTTAAAGGTCTAGATAGAATCTGTCTCCTGGTTAAGCAATTCATTCTGAATGTTGTATATATACTTTAAAATAAAATGAAACCTCTTTGGTACTGTCTCCCTTGAAGGTAAAAAATAAAACTAGAAATATGAAAGATGAAAGATATCACAATATTTATCTAGGCCTTATAAATCATTTATGATCATGTATAAGTCCACCACCCTATAAAAACAAACTATTATGATCCCTTTCTACAACTGACTATTGCATTTGTTTGTTTATTGACTTAAATAGTTTTATTTTTATTTCTACTAATTATTAGCGATAATTTGGCACATGCACTGGACCATTTTTTTTCTTTTTTTCTTTTTCTGTTTTTTTGGGGGGGTAGGGGCAGGTGCTCTACAGATTGCCAAGTGTAGGAGATCAGCTTGTGGGTTTAAACATATGGCTTTTGAATGCTTTGATTAGCTCGTTAATAAGACAGGCACAATCTCATTCCACAAAAATCTGTCCAAATGAAAACAAATTGTCATAGTTTCAGCTGTCAACTTGACACAACCATAGAATCACTTGGGAAAAGGGGGCCTCGAATGGATCATCAGTTTGGCCTATGGCTATGGCCATTAGGAATTTTCTTAATTACTAATTGATGAAGAAAGGCCCAGTTCATTGTGGGTGGAGTCATGCCTAGGTGGGTTTGGCTGGGCTATAAAAGAATGCAGGCTGAGCAAACCTAAGTAGCATTCCTCTGTAGTCTTTACTTCAGTTCCTGACTCAAGGTCCCTACCTTAAATTCCATCCTTAGCTTTCCTCAAGCCTACAGTTTACAGCCTATAAACTGTAAGTAAAGTAAATATTTTCTTCCCTCAAGTTGCTTTTGGTCATGGTGTTTATTACAGGTATGGAAAGTAACCTAGGACATTTGGGAGCACAAACAAGGTTTGTCTTGATCACAATTCTCAGACATGTGAAGCTTCCATTCCATGCCCTGCCTTCTGTCCAGTCCATTCCTTTGGATCTCCTTCAGCAACGTTCTCCCTAGGGCTGGGCTCTGGTTCTTTTCTTCCTGTCCAGGATGGAGTGTTTCACTCACACCTACCCTAGAACCTGCCCAGGGCTTCACATAGCACATTTCTCTAAGCTGCACAATCAAATTGAAATTGATCTGCCCCACAGCTTCCCTTAAGCTCTCTGTGGTTCTTAATGCAGAGGATTTCAACCATATTTTCACTGTGATGCATATGTCTAATGTTACCACATACATGACATAGCTCAGAGAATACACCATGATTTGTACAAGCCCTTGAACACAGTCTACAATGCTTGTCTACTTAAGAAACATATGTGAGAACACAGTAACAAAGTTGTTGATGTTATAAAACTCTAACTTTATTTCATTGCTGAAGGAGACTTTTGAAACTTCAGAATGTTCATATATACAACATTACTTGCGATATCTCATAATTATCAAGCCAAGATTTCAATAACAAGAGTCTGCTCCTCTGGTCCTGGCCAATGCCTTGTATCTGCTGGATTCTCTGAAGATGAAATGTTTGCTTTCAAATGCGTAAAGCTGACTTTCTGTTAACTTCCATACTAACTATGGGAACATGAGAAGGAAGAAATTAATGTTTTCATAGTTTTGTTAAAAGAATAATCCTGGTCTACAGAGTGAGTTCCAGGATACCCAGGGCTGCTACAGGGAGAAAATCTCTTTCTAAAAAATAAAGAAAAAACAACAACAATAGAAGAATAGATGTTTGACCCAGAAGGGTCTTTTACTAACTGCTGTTAGTAGTCAGTTCCTTACTTTACATATGTGCGAGGTCAAGTCTTCACACATTCTTTTGTTTTTTCCCATTTATTTATTTATTTTACAGCTGATCACAGCCCCCTCCCTCCTCTCTTCCCATACCACTCTTATGCTCCCTTCTCTTTCCCCTTCTGCCTTTCTTCTCAGAGAAGGGGAGGCCCCTAAGGGATACCAACCCACCTTGGTACCTCAAGTCACAACAGGACTAAGTGCATCCTATCCCACTGAGGTTCAGAAAAAGCAGACCAGCTACAGGGAAGGGATCCAGAAGCAGGCAACAGAGTCAGAGATAGCCCCTACTTCCATTGTTAGGGGACACACATGAAGACCAAGCTGCACATTTGCTACATATGTGTAGGGGGTCTAGGTCCAGCCTATGCGTGCTCTTTGGTGGTGGTTCAGTCTCTGTGAGCCCCCATGTGCCCAGGTTAGTTGACTCTCTAGGTCTTCTTGTTGTTTCCTTAACCCTTTTGGCTCCCTCAACCCTTCCTCCCCCTCTTCAACTCCCTGAGCTCAGCCTGCTGATTGGCTGTGAAACGCTGCATCTGTTTCAATCAGCTGCTGGATGAAACCTCTCAGAAGTTAGTTATGCTAGGCTCCTGTCTGCAAGCATAGCATAGTATCGTTAATAATGGCAGGGGTTGGCTCTTTCCTGGGTGGTTCTTGGGTTGGGTCAGTCATTGGTTTGCCATTCTGTCAATTTCTGCTCTATCTTAATCCCTACACTTCTTGCAAACAGGACAAATTTTGGGTCAAAGCTTTTATGGGTGGGTTGGTGTCCCTTTCCCTCCACTGAAAGTCTAACCTGGGTACAGAAGGTGGTAACTTCAGATTCCATATCCCCCTGCAGTTAGGAATCTCAGCTAGGGTTACCCCCATAGATTCCCAGAAGCTTCCTCTGTCTCAGAGATGCCCCTGCCCACCGATTTCCAATCTCTTTCCTGGTCCTCCCCCTCCTCATACCTGATACCCACACCTGTTTCCTTCCTCTTCTCTTGTCACCCAGGTTCCCCCTCCATCTACTGCAGATGTGTATTTTATTTCCAACTGTGAGCGAGAGTCAAGCATCTTCCTTGCCTCCTATGGTTCCATGGATTGTAGCATGGGTATTCTATATGTTATGGCTAATATCCACTTATAAGTGAGTACATAGCATGCATGTCTTTCTGGGTATGGATTACTTCACTCAGAATATTTCCTAGTTCCATACATTTGCCTGAAAATTGCATGCTGTTTTTGTTTTTAATAGCTGAATAGTATTTCATTGTGTAAATGACCACATTTTTTTTTTAAATCCATTCTTTGGTTGAGAAAAATCTAGGTTTTTTCCAGATTCTGGCTATTAAGAATAAAGCTACTGGCTGGGTGTGGTGGTGCATGCCTTTAATCCCAGCACTCAAGAGGGAAAAGTGGGCGGATCACTGTGAATTTAAGGCCAGTCTGCTCTACAATATGAGTCCAGGATAGCCAAGGCTACACAGAGAAACCCTGTCTCAAAAAACTTAAAAAAAAAAAAAAAAAAGAAAGAATAAAGCTACTATGAACATAGTTGAGCAAATGACCTTGCTGTATGGTGGAGCATGTGCCCAGGAATGGTATAGTTGGGTCTTAAGGTAGCATTATTTTCAATTTTTTGAGAAAGTGACAGATTGATATCCAAAGTGGTTGTACAAGTTTGCACTTCCACCAGCAATGAAGGAGTGTTCCCCTTTCTCCACATCCTCACTAGCATGAGCTATCACTTGAGTTTTTGAACTTCGTCATTCTGATGAGTGTAAGACAGAATCTCAGAGTTGTTTAGATTTACATTTCCCTGATAAGTAAGGATATTGAGCCTTTCTGTAAGTGCTTCATGGCCATTAGAGATTCCTCCGCTGAGAATTCTGTTTAGCTCCATACCCCATATTTTAATTGGGTCAGTTGGTTTCTTGGTGTTTAACTTCTTGAGTTCTTTATGTATTTTGAATATTTGCCCTCTGTTGGACATAGAATTGGTGAAGATGTTTTCTCATTCTGTGGGCTTCAGTTTTGTCTTAGGGACAATGTCTTTAGCCTTGCAGAAGCTTTTCAGTTTCATGAGGTCTCCTTTATTAATTGTTGATCTTAGTGCCTGAGCTGTTGGTGTTCAGAAAGTTGTCCCTAGTGGCAATGCATTCAAGGCTCTTTCCCACTTCCCCTGGTTTTATGTTGAGGTCTTTCATCCACTTGAACTTGAGTTTGTTCAGGGTGACAGATATGGATCTCTTTGTATTATTCTACATGCAGACCACTGGGAAGATCAGCACCATTTGTTAAAGAGACTTTCTTTTTTCCATTGTATGGTTTTGTTTTCTTCATCAAAGATCAAGTGTCTGTAGGTGCTTCACACATTTCTTATTATTTTGGATCAGTTCAGGGCAAGTTTTCTTAGGCTTAAGCCCTTTTAGATCTGTGGCAATCACAGCTGAAGCTGTCAGAGTTGACACCGTCTGCAAGTCCTAGTTACATTTGAGGAATGACTGGTGAGTTAAAGCAGTTTAGATAGAAATATTACACATTAACCGGTTTTATTCTGAGTGACCGCAGTCAGCCCTAAGGTTGCCATGTGGGTTTGCCGTTATTGTTTTTTGTTTGCATGGTTTAGGATATGAATAAATGAAGCAGTAAAGGTTAAACTGGGAGAGCAATGAAGAAATCACAGATAACAGCTGAATTCCTGTTACTTTTGGTTCTGGATGCCCAGTGACATTTTTGTTATTTGATCCTCAGAGACATTCCTCTATCCATATTAGATCTCTGCCATCAACACACCCTGAACAATATTTTATTTTTCTTAAGCCTCATTGAATATTCTACTGTTTTGAACGAGTCCTATGAGAAATACCTAGTAATATAAGACACACAACTCTTTCATTCTTCTTTTTTAAAAAGAAGTTTTGAGAAAAAGTTTCTCTGTATAATCCTGGCTTTTCTGGAACTCACTCTGTAGTAAACCAGGCTGGCCTTGAATTCAGAGATCCACCTGCCTCTGTCTCTGGAGGGCTAGGAATTAAGGTTTGACACCCCACTAGGTTCACAATCTCTTTCTTAAAGCAAAAGCTCTTTGAGAGTATGTCTTTAGGAATAAAATAAATTAGTTGTATTGCTCTTTTTTATTTTATTGAGCCAAAAAGGGTACAATAAAAATATACTATTACTATGTCAGGTATGATTAGTTGTATATCTGTGTACTCACAGCATTGGAAATATTGAGGATATAATAGCACCTGTTGAAGACAGCCTGGATTACATAGCCAATCCATGGCCAACCTGGGTTACAGAGTGAGAACCTGTCCCTGTTCCCATCTCCCCCAGACTGATATTACTTATTTGTTTCCAGTATTTTCATTTGAACATAATCTCTCAGAGAGCAAGAATCATGGTATTTTTAATACCAAATCCAAAGAGTCTAGAACAGTCCAATATACATGAAAGGGTCTATTTAAAACTTCTTCAAGATATATTTGCTTATGAAAATTAAAATCATGAAGCAGGGACTAAGAAAAGAACAAAGAAACAGAAAGGCCACAAAGGAAGTATGGTTTAAAAAAGTCACCCAAAATGATTGCAACCGTATTTCCCAGAACACATGGTTCCTAGAAGATTGCCATTCCTCCATCGAGATGTACCGTCCAACTCTTCCTCCCTGTTTTTCTTAAATCTGGCAGGTCTTTGTCCTTTTTTTTCCCAACCAATAAACAGTGCAATAGGAAAAATATAGTGTGTTTCTGAGGCTAGGTCTTAAAGGGAAATGTTTTCTTCTTGGCTTGTTGGATAATCACATTTGAAGCCTTCAGACACATATATGTGCATCCACTCTCACACATGAACAGGCTGAAACACACCTGCATACACCACATTCCCAGATCATACACGCACACACATGTGCTTGCACATGTATGCACACACATATGCAAAAATGTGCCTCATATGTAGTCAGGAAAATCAATTCAAATATTATAGTTAGGGCAAGTAACTATGCTTTCATTTCTAAAGGATCATTAGAAAATACTTTGTATTTTTATTTTTCTTCCTAAAGTGGGAAGATCGCATAGAAACCCTTCAAAGCCCCAAAACTGAATGAAAAGATAAATGGATTACAGCTACTTCTCCTCCAACTAACTAATGTCCAGCTTTAGTGACTCTTTGACTAAGGTTTAGGGGGACCCCATGCCGGAATCCCCAGATGAAAATTTCCTGGCCTCCTAACTCTCAAAACTATGAAAGGTGTGAAAACGAACACTGCAAATGAAGATGGAAAAAGGCATTGTTTTTTTGCTGTATTCTTTCTTTTAAGCCATTTTTTAAAGTTAGTCTGTGAACCAACATATGTATTTTTATTCATAATTCAGTGTGCATTTGTGGTATGTATACAGGTGTCTCCATGTAAGAGTACATGAATGTGTACATGTGTGGGTATACACCTACACTTGAAAGCCAACATCTGGTGTGGTTCCTTTATGTTTGAGACAAGGTCTCTTTCTCTTTTATTTTAAAACTTTTATTTATTTATTTTTATTTACTTTACATCCAGGTGATAGCCCCATCTCTCTTCACCTCTCAGTCCCACCCCCACTCACTCTCCCCCTTCCCCTCCCCTCCCCTATTCTTCAGAAAATGGCACCCCCTACCCACCCACCGCAGCTCATCAAGTCTCATCAGGACCAAGCATGTTCTCTTCCCCTGTGGCCTAATAAGGCCGTCCCACCAGGCGAAGCAATGAAAAACTGGCAAGAGTCCATGCCAGAGAGTGGCCCCATTCTCCTCAATAAAAGATCTACATGAAGCCTGAACTACCCATTGGCTAAATATTTCAGGGGGCGGGGGGGGGGTTGGTATGTGCAGTTCGTGCAAGGTCCTTGGTTGGTGCCTCAGTCTCAGCAGGCCGCTCTGGGCTCTGGTCAGTCAGCTCTATTGATTTTCTTGTACAATTCCTGTTATCTCCAGGTTCTTTTCTCTTTCCTCCCACTTTTCCACTAGATGCCCTATGCTTTGGTGGGTGGAATCTCTTAGAGGACAACTCTGCCAGGCTTCTGTCTACAAGCATAGCAGAGTATCCTTAATAGTGTCAGGGGTTGGTTCTCTCCCATGGGATGTGTCTTGGGATGGGACAGGCATTGGTTGGACATTCCCTCAGTCTATTCTTTATCTGCTCTGTCTTTATCCCTGCACATCTTGTAGGCAGGGTGAATTTGGGGTCGAAGTTTTTGTGGATGGGTTGGTGCTCCCCTCCTTCTACTAGTAGACCCATCTAGTTATAAGGTGTCCTCTTTAGTTTCTATGGACCCTATTACTAGGAGTCTCTGTTAGAGTTCCTCTCATATCCTCCCAGGAGCCTACCCTGTGGTAGGTTGTCAGCTTGTCACAGACATGCCCCAACAGTTTTTGTTTTCTCTTTAGGCCTTTTGTCCTCCTGCCCCAGCTCTCCTGAAGTCTGATCTCCACCCTTATTTCTCTCTGTGCTCCCTCTCCTACCTTTTTCCCTCTCTTCAACCACTACCCCTGTCTATTCTATTTCTGAGTGTTATTTAAGCATCCTCCCTAGAATCCTCCTTGTTACTTATCTTCTTTGGGTCTGTTTGTTGTAGTATATTTATCCTGTCCTATATCTAGAATTCAGTGAAAATGAACACACAACATACCTAAACTTATGAGACAAGGTCTCTTAATATGACTTGAACTCATTGATTTGGCGGCCAGTCCACAACTCCCAGAAATCTGCATGTCACTGCTTCTCGAGCATGGGGATTACATGTTTACATCATGATGACTGGATGTTTTTAATGTAGGTGTTAGACATTGAACTCAGGTACTTGTGATTAAATGGCAAGCTCTCTACCAACTGAATTATCTCCTTAGACTTACATCTTTTTTTCCTTAAAAACAAATCCAGTCTTCCTTCCTTCCTCCTTTCTTCCTCCCTCCCTCCAACCCCTCCTTCCCTTCCTCCCTCCCTCACTTATTCACTTACTCCCTTCCTTCCTTCCAACAGGAGATGTAACTTTGCTATAGAGTAATGGCATTTTCTTCAGTGCTTTTGTTATACCCTGCACCCATATGTGAAACTTGGATGATAATGAGGCAGATGATAGATTTGGTGGTGAAATTGTTTTGGTTACTCAATGATTGTCAGTCTGTTGTGATGTATAATCACAAAGAATATGCTTATAAACGATTGAAGGGAAGGAAAAGGAAGAAGAGAAAATCAATTTAGATATAATGGCTTAGCCTGCTAATTTACTGACTCACTTAATAGTTACTGTAAGTTCTTCTGCTACTCATACATCCTTTACAAAATGATTGACTTAGATAGCAAATTGCCCATGCAGTTAATTGCCATCCTTCTTTCTAGCATACCAGTGTAATGTGTTCTACATAAGCAGAGGAAGGTAAAGTTCTAGAGACACATCCGCAGTGAGATTTGTGAATGAAAGGTGAGTTTGCAGCAGGAGATTCTGAACAGTACTTGGAAGAATTTCTGTTATTTTCACACTAATGACTTTATGACTTTTTTTTAGAAATGAAAGCACAATTAGACACCCTAACTGTAATGTTTGAATTGATTTTTAAACTACATAGGATATATATATATATATATATATATATATATATATATATATATATATATATATATATATAAAATCTGCATGTGTTGTGTATACAGGAGTGTTTGTATGTGTTCATGTATGTGAATGTGGATGTGCACATGTCTATGTAGGTCACAGAACAATCTGAGGAATTCCTTACCATTCACCTTGTTTAAGTCAGGTCTGTTTGTTGCTTGTCACTATATATGCCAGTCTAGCAGGCCTTCAAACTTCAGGGACTCTCTTGTTTTGCAAGTCGCATCTCTCTGCAGGAGCAGTGGTATTAGAGATGCATTATACCATGCCCAACTTTTATGTGGATTCTGGGGATTCAAATTCAGGTCCTCCTACTTGTACACCATGTTCTTTATGTGCTGATCCATCTTCCTGCCCCTAAAGTACTCTGATAGTCAGGAAAACTATATTAACTTTCTGTAGAGTCTGAGAACATAGTACATGTAATTTGGCAAGTGGGCTGTTCATGGTTTGTACATTGATACAGGTTCTCCAAGTGCCTAACTCATCCCCACAGAGGAGCAGAAAACTTTAGAGAATTTGGTTCATTTACAATGAGAGAGATTTAGTTTCACTCAAGGACTATGGAGCAGAAGTGAGGTGGGTGGGATATTGCCTATGTATGGATCCCTTTTCATAGCTCTCTGACAGACTACTGAACCCAGGAAGAAAACACTGTGTGAGAGAAAGTCTGTGTGGAAATATTAATGAATACTAAGTTAGTCTTGCACTGCATGAAAATTGAAAATGCAATGGTTCTAGTTAAAATTGATTACTTCCAGAAAATAAGAATTGGTTCCATCCCAAGAAAGACATGATGGAGAAAATGGCCTGATTTACAAACTATATATTTAACTGATAAATATACTCTTCCATGAATTCATATCCTGGCTGACATTTCATTATAATTGTCATTGCTTAACTTAATTAGCATGGTTTAAGAGCAGTTTGGGCAGGAAACATGTGCCCTGGTTCAGATAGCGCAGATACCATCTTCCTAAACCAGAATGACTGCTTTTCAGCTTCAGCTTCATTTTTCCCTTCTTTAGAATATCTTTGAAAACAACAGGTATTTCAGGCTCAAGTGACAGAGAAAATTGTGTTTGTCTTCCCCACCAACCAGGGGATTCAGTAAACCCGCACGCCATCATATAGACCATTTGAATGTTTAGAATGGAGTTACATGTAGTGCAACTATACTATTATGTGACTATACTTTCATCCAGTATTAAAAGTTTTATTACCAACAAATGAGATTGTCTCCCTTCCCTCTAACCTGTAGCAGTTTGGCTTATTTACTTTCAGTCTCTGAATTTACTGTGATTGTCAACTTCAAGCACTGGGGAGACTAGAAAATCTTGACTCTGGATGTACTTGTGAAGGTATTTTCCTAGATGAACTCAAGTAGCAAGACCCATTCTATTACTTAACTTTTTGCTGCTCTGGGGAAAACACCTGACATATACCTAAGGGAGGATGGATTTTATTTTAGCTAATGGTTCCACAAGGTTCAATAAATATCTGCTTGGCCCCATACTTTTGTCCAGTACATCAAGGTGGCAGAGGACAGCATTTCATGTCATGATGGACCAGAAAGCAGAATGAGAGAGAGGCTAAGGATAATGTACTTCCAAGGATGCTACCCTCATTGATCTACTTCCTCTTTTATGCTCTAGTTCTCAAATTTTCCAGAACCTCCCCTAATAGTGCCACCAGCTAAAGCCCAACCTTTCAAAACACGTGAGTGTGGGGAACATGTCAAAGTCAAAGCATATCACCTTCTCTGAATGTATATAGTACCATGCATAGGCTGAGGATCTGGGTAGAATGAAGAATGGAAAAAGAGAGAGCAAACTAGCACAGGGATATAAGGCCCCTCCTGTCATGATACACTGAAATCTATGACATATCAAATCAAAACAAACCTTTCCCTGTTATGGTTGCTGTTTTTAAAATTACATGTATTATGTAATAGCAACATCAAAATATAATTAATTGGAGAATATAGTCAATTCTTATAAATGATATTTCTTATAAATGAAATTATAAATATGTGGTCTTTGTGTCTAAAATTTTTATTGAGTGAAGATCACACATTCCTTCCTATAGCTAATATATATTTATTTGTTTAGATATATATTTACTATACTTTGCACATAGTCATCTGCTGATAGAAATTTGAGACGGTTTACACCTGTGGCTATTAAAAACTGTGTTGTTATACACAAATCTATGCAAGTATTAGTTTGAGTATGTGTTTACAATTCTATTGGATAGATACCTAGTAAATGAATTGCTGGGTCATATGACAGTTTAATGTGTAATAGAGCAATAGCCAAATAGCTGCTCAGAGTAGCTGTATTGTCTTACATTCCTCCAGCTGTACATGCACAATATGACTCTATCACTCTGTATCATCGCTAACATTCTTAATTTTTTGGTATATTCTTTGATAATGAATGTGAGTTGTATTATGTAGCAATGGATATTGTTGACTGTCTTTTTATTTGCTTGTATGTCTCTTCAGAAGTGGTGATTCAAAGTCTTTCTCCATTTATAATGACTTATTCTGTCTTTTTTGTTGTTAGATTGTAAGAGCACTTTACACATTCTAAATCCTAAGTCCTGATAAGGCACACTAACTCTACGTAGTTTTGTTTTGTTTTTAGTGTATTGGACTAGTTCTAATACATCACACTTTTTTGATACAAGGTTTCTCTGTGTCTGTGTAGCCTTGACTGTCCTGGACTCACTTTATAGACTAGGTTGGCCTCTAATTCACAGAGATCTGCCTGTCTCTGCCTCCCTGAGTGTGCTGTCATGCTTGCCTAATATCACACATTCTTATTAACAAAACAATAGCAATTTTCTTCTGGAAAATCCTGTTGAGACTCTCCAAAATAGTGGCATTTAGATCAGTAGCTTGGTCTTGTGGGCATACAGACTTGTCTAAAATGACAGTGTAGTAAAAATCTCATACACTAACAAACACATGTTGTGGTAGATAGGTTGACCCCCATATATGCTGGCTCAGTTCAAACATAAATGGCAATAAACTCTTTTGCTCTTGCTACAATGGAATCTGTTCGGAGTATGAACTGAATTGTGCTTATCTTAGACTAGTGCCCTGTAAAAAGCTAGGAGAAAGGCATTTTCCCCACTCCCAAGAAAAATCATTGTAGAAGCCAGGAATGTCTAAATTAGAGGAGAGAAAACTCAGGAGATATGATAGCTGTCCACAAATATTTTAAGGACTGTCATGTGGAAGAGCAATTAGAATTGTTTTATAAGTTCCCAAGAATTGAAACTAGGATCAATGAGTGGAAAAGAAGGGAGACATATTTTCAATTCTGCAAAGGATAAGACATTCTAATCTTCAGGGTGATTCAAGGCGTTGGGGCTGCCTAGCAGGGAGTAAATTGCTCATCACTGGCTAAGGAATGTTCCCTTCCTGAGTCAGACAAAGTGGTGGATTGAATCTCAGCTTGCCACTGTCCTAAATGTGCTACCTGGATAAGATTTAACCATTTAAACCCCATTTATTGATACTTAAGTAGAGCAAATAGGGTAGCCAGTAGAGCTATAATAGCTAAAAGTGCAGTTTTTTATTGGGTATATGTATATCTAGTCTACAGGTAAGTAAAATAAAAAGCAGTCTGTCTGAGTTACACTCTGATCTGAGTAGAATTCTTTCCACATGTTCATGTCTGAGTGCTTGTTCTCCTAGTGCTGTTGGTTTGAGCTTGTGGAATATTTTGGAGGTGGGTATGGCTGGAGGAGGTGGTTCACCAGGGAGGGTTTATTTTTACCTTAAAATATTTTTATAATTTCAGCAAACATTTCTACAACATGATAATAATATTTTAGTTCTCAGCCACCTATATGCTGACATCTCTGATTTCATGAATTATAAAAACTTTGAGAAATAAATGGCATGACATCAATGAGTATGACTTAATCTGAGAATCTGGGTGATATTTCCAACCACAAACCCCTTTTAGTTGTCAAGATAAGAATCTTTTTGGAAAAACATGTGGAATAATGAACCCTATAGCAAAACATAGCTTTGATTTCAAATAATATGAGGATTGTTTTCACTAAATCAAAAACATCATTGGAAGTCAAATCCATATAATGGAAAAAAGATAGCATCTTCAACAAATGGTGCTGGTCTAACTGGATTGCTACATCGAGAAAAATGAAAATAGGTCCATATCTATCATCCTGCACAAAATGGAAGTCCAAATGGATTAAAAACTTCAACATAAAACCAGATACACTAAATCTGTTAGAAGAAAAAATGGGAAAGAGCCATTAAATCATTGGCATAGGAGACAACATCCTGAACAGAACACCTACAGCTCTGGCCCTAAGATCAACCACTAACAAATGGGACCTTGTGAAACTGGAAAGCTTCTGTAAGGCAAAAGACACTGTCAACAGAACAAAGTGACAGCCTACAGACTGGAAAAAGATCTTCACCAACTCTACATCCTACAAAGGGAGTGGGCTTTTAAAAATTCCAACCAAGACCCTGGTTGGCTTACCATTTTCTGCCTTCTGGCCCACTGTAATGTGATAGTAATTTTCTTCATGCTCTCATACTGACAAATGGAGCCTCTCTCTCTACTTTCATTGTTATGATGGACTTAAACCCATTGAATCCCTGGGCAAAACTAAATCTTTCTTCACTTAAGTTGTCTCTGTCGGGTATTTTGGTTCCAGCAAAGTACCTAATTTCCTTTTTTTTCCTCTCCTCCTCTCTGCAAGTTTTCCTTATATGTTCTTATCTCATTCTTCCTTCAGTCTCTTTCCCCTTTTCTCTGGCATAAGTTGTCTGTACTGAAAACTCACATAGTGTAGCTCTTTTAATACTTCAAAGAAGACTAGAGGCATTGAAACAGGATGAGCAAGGTATTGGCTCTATTGGTGACCCAGTTGTAGGGAATAAGAACAAAAGTAAGAAAGGCAGAGAGACCCTTATAACACTACATGGGAGTCAGAAACTAAAGTACATACAGTGATCAATTGCCAAGTCCTATGGGAGAATAAACAAAATTAGAAAGAATTCACACTGCATACCATAAGAAGAGCCCAACTTGTTGTTCAGAGTTAAAGCAGGACAAGGTAAGTGTGTGTTCAGAGAAGAGCAACAACAGTGTAAGCTTAGAAAGGTTTCTGAAAAACAATGGGAACAAGATTTTTCAATGTCTAAGAAGTCTTTAAAGTATCAAAAGAGAAAAATCTAGAACAATCTCATTGATGTTGGACTGAAGTTATTGGTATAAATGCATGTTTGTCAATATGCAAGTGGATAAAATGATGTCAGTGTTTGTTTGTGAGCATATACTACTATATGTGTACATATCTTTTATATGAGCACATATCTTCCCTAATGCTGTACACGGTGAGGCAGCCATGGGAACAATGACACTTTAAGAGCAAAGAGGACATATACCATTTAGATCCATTAAAAGGAAATAGGACTCTGGTGAAAGATGTGGGAAACATAAACAAATAAGATACATGAAGTATCTTATTGGTTTAGAAAGCAAGGAGATGCTCAGAATGTTAGTGATATGTCTAAGTGACACAGGAGTTAGTTTGAATAACTATTCCACTGGTCAAGCTTGTAACAACTTCAATATCAAGAAAGCATCTCCATCATGGAGTGTTCTTTGGGCTGTTGGTAGATTGTGGTGGGCTAATGTCAGGGTTGTGGAAGTGTGCCTAACATTTCCTGTCAGGATCCCACCATAATAAATGCTAGCAGAAGTGTATCAATCTCAACTACATACGGCCAAGCTTTTGTCCTTCCCAGATGACAATCTTAGATTAAGCAACTGAGATGAAGCAGACTTTGGGCAAAAGAGAAATGAAAAAAATATATATATATCAACTGAAACTTCTTAATGTAGAATAGGAAAACCACAGTGGTTGTATCCTTGTAGAAAACCACAGATCAACATCTCAATTTTGAACAGAAGAAGCCAAGAAAATTAATGAAGCAGACACTCAACATTAGTAATGCACCAATAAAACGGTGGACGAGAGTGATGCAATTGAAGATGATAGTGATGATAGTAATAATAATGAGTTATATAATCTGGAATGTCCAGATATTAGGGCAAGTGATTCAGAGTCAGAAAAGGGTAATCTTTTGAAGAACACAGAGCTCTGAGTACCCTACTGAAGTGGAAGGTCTGAAAATCAAAAATGATGCCCAATACAATGATCAAACAATATGTGTTAAATCTGAAGGTCTGTACCTACCACTTAGTCTTTGTTTAAAAGACAGTCTTTTTTTTAATTTTTAAATTTTATTTTATTAATTTATTCTTATTACATCTCAATGGTTATCCCATCCCTTGTATCCTCCCATTCCTCCCTCCCTCCCATTTTCCCCTTTCTCCCATCTCCTATGACTGTGACTGAGGGGGACTTCTTCCCCCTGTATATGCTCATAGGGTATCAAGTCTCTTCTTGGTAGCCTGATATCTTTCCTCTGAGTGCTGAGTGCCACCAGGTCTCCCCTTCCAGGGGACGTGGTCAAATATGAAGCACCAGAGTACGTGAGAAAGTCATATCCCACTCTCCACTCAACTGTGGAGAATATCCTGTCCATTGGCTAGATCTGGGTATGAGTTTGAAGTTTACGGCCTGTATTGTCCTTGGCTGGAGTCATAGTTTGAGCTGGACACCTAGGCCCAAATCTGCATAAAAGCCAGTCTTATTATCTTAAGGCACAGTAAGAGATTTCTGATAAAAGCTAAACTTGTGAATTGTAATTATTTTTAAAAGCTTAAAATTTTAAAAACCACTCTCCGCTGTTGACTCCATCTGATTGACCCACCTGGGATAGATCCAGGAGAGATCCAGCAGAGCCAGCAGAGGTAAGCTGTCCCCAGGATCCAACCCCTACCATCCTCCATTCTGATGAGGCCTATGTTTGGTTGAGCAACCTTCAGCTAATAGTCTGTTTCCTGATCACTTCTAATCTACCAGACTCACCTGGGACGTGACCAGCAGAGAGTCTATAAGGTCTTTTAACACCAAAGACAGCCAGATGGCTAGAAGTTAGCATAAGAACTCAAATAACAAAACCCAAGACCACTTGACACAATAGGAAAACATCTAAACTACCACAATAAGCCCTGAAAATACTATCACACCTGAAGCACAAAAAAGATGTTAAATCTGAGGTTATGAAAATGATAGCGGCCTTAAAGGAGAAAAATAAATCCCTCAAAGAAATACAGAAAAATGCAATCACACAGGTGATGGAACTGAACAAATCCCTTAAAGAAATGCAAGAAAATAAGATCAAATGGGAGAAGGAAATTAGGAAAACTGTTCAAGACCTAAAATGTAAATAGAAGCAATAAAGAAAACACAGCCTGAGGCACTCCTAAAGATGGAAAACTTAGGAAGGAGAACAGGAACTACAGACACAAGCAGTATCAACAGAATACAAGAGATGGAAGACAGAATCTCAGGTGTATAAGATATGGTTGAAGTTATCAATATATCAGTAAAAGAAAATGTTAAGTTTAAAAAGTTCTTGACCCAAACCATACAAGAAATCTGGGACACCGTGAAAAAAGACCAAACCTAAGAATAATAGGAATAGAAGGAGAAGACTCCCAGCTCCAAGGCCTAGAAAATATTTTCAACGAAATCATAGAAGAAAATTTATCTGACCTAAAGAAAGAGATGCCTATAAATATACACAAAGCTTACAGAACACCAAATAGATTGGACTGGGAAAAAATTCTCCTGCCACATAATAATCAAACCACTAAATGTACAACAAAATGAAAAAAAAAATTTTTCTGTTTTTTGAGGTAGGGTTTCTCTGTGTAATAGCCTGGGTGTCCTAGAACTCTCTTTGTAGACCAGGCTAGCCTCAAACTCATAGCAATCATCCTGCTCTCTCTTGCAAGTGCTGGGATTATAGGTATGTGTTACCATGCCCTGCCATAGGAAAAAATATTAAAATTTTCAAGGAAAAAAGGCCAACTCACATATAATGGCAAACCTAAAAAATGACCCCTGACTTCTCAGCAGAGATGATGAAGGCCAGAAGGCACTATGTAGATGTCATCCAGACACTGAGGGACCATGGATGTTAGCCCAGACTACTCTACTCAGCAAAATTTTCAATCATTGTAGATGGAGAAAACAAGATATTTCATGACCAGCAAACTTTAAACAGTAACTATCCACTGTAACTGCACAGTAACTACCCAATTCCAGCCTTACAAAAGATGCTAGAAAAAAATTCCAAACCA
The DNA here is from genome assembly GCF_903995435.1 of Acomys russatus. Classification (NCBI taxonomy): domain Eukaryota; kingdom Metazoa; phylum Chordata; class Mammalia; order Rodentia; family Muridae; genus Acomys; species Acomys russatus. The sequence goes on along the minus strand of NC_067169.1, from coordinate 73,249,362 downwards.
AGGAGGCTGACTACACCTAGGAAAACACAGGAAATAAATAAACCCACATCTATAAAACTAAAAGAAAGGAAACACACACACACACACACACACACACACACATACACATGGGGGGGTGGAGAGAATACCACCACCATCATCAAAATAATAGGAAGTATCAACCACTGGGCATTAATATCTCTCAATACAAATGGTTTCAACTCCTCAGTAAAAAGACACAGGCTAACAGAACGGATGTCTAAATATGACCCATCAGTCTGCTGCATCCAAGAAACACACTTTTAGCAATAAAGAAAGACATTACCTCAGAGTAAAGGGTTAGAAAAAGTTTTTCCAAGCAAATGGAACCAAGAAACAAGCTGGAGTAGCCATTTGAGTATCTAATAAGACTTTCAACCAAAATTAATCAAAAGAGATTGGGAAGGACACTTCATACTCATCAAAGGAATAATCTACCAAGAGGCTGTCTTAATTCTGAACATCTATTCCCCAAATGCAAGGGAACCCACATTCATAAAAGAAACATTAGTAAAGCTTAAATAACACATCAAATCCCACACTTTAATAGTGGGAGACTTCAGAACTCCACTCTCACCAAACGACAGCTCATTGAAATAGAAACTAAATGGAGAAATAAGGAAACTAACAGATGTCATGAATCAAATGGACTTAACAGATATCTAAAGAACATTTCACTCAAACACAAAAGAATATAAGTTCTTCTCAGCACCACACAGACCATATCATATATTTGGTCACAAAGCAAGCTTCAACAGATACAAGAAGATTGATATAACCTCTTATATCTTATCAGCCCAACATGAATTAAAGCTGGAACTCAACAAAAACAGAAACCACAGAAAGCCTATAAACTTATGAAAACTGAACTATTTCCCTAATCAATGACTGCTGTGTCAGGGATGAATTAAATGAAGAACTTAAAATTTTTCTAGAAGTCAATGAAAATGAAGGCATAACATACCCAAACCTATGGAACACAGTGAAATCAAGCTTAAGAGGAAAGATCAAACCATGGAGCACCTTCATTAAAAAAAAAATGGAGAGATGCCATCCTTAGAACTTAGTACCATAACTGAAAGCTCTAGAAGAAAAAGAACCAAACATACCAAAGAGGAGGAGATGACAAGTAATACACACTCGGGGATGAAATCAATAAATTAGAAACAAAGAGGAAAAATATAAAGAATCAATGAAAGCAAGACCTAGTTCTTTGAGAAAATCAACAAGAAAGAAAAACCCTTAGCCAAACTAACTCAAAGGCAGAGAGAGAGAGAGAGAGAGAGAGAGAGAGAGAGAGAGAGAGAGAGAGAGAGAGAGAGAGAGAGAGAGAGAGAGAGAGAGAGAGAGAGAGAGAGAGAGAGAGAGAGAGAGAGAGAGAGAGAGAGAGAGAGAGAAGGGAGAGAATCAAAATTAGAAAAATCAGAAATGAAAAAAGGCACATAACAGACAGTGAGTAAATCTAAAATATTAAGTATTAATTGAAAAGCTTGTATACCCTAATATTGGAAAATATAAAAGAAACATGATTTCCTGGTAGATTTCACTTACCAAAGTTAAATCAAGATCATGTAAATCCTATAACCACTAAGGAAATAGAAGCAGTCATCAAAATCTCCTAAGCAAACCAAACCAAACCAAACAAAAAACAAAAAACAAAAAAATGGGATGCGTGTGGCAGGGACAATTGGTTTTACCACTGAACTCTACTAGACATTCAAAGAAGAGCTAATAGCAATACTCCTCAAGCTATTTTACAAAATAAAAATAGAAGGAACATGGCCCAACAGTCATTCTATGAAACCAAAGACTCAACAAAGAAAGAAAATTCCAGAACAATTTCATTTATGAACATGTTGCAAAAATACTCAATAAAATACTCCCAAACTGGCCTGGAGAGATGGCTCAGAGGTTAAGAACACCATCTGCTCTTTCAACGGTCCCGAGTTTAATTCTCAGTAACCACATGGTGGCTTACAACCACTTGTAATGAAATCTGGTGCCTTCCTGTGGTGGGCAGGCATATATGTGAGCAAAATACCAAAAACAAAAACAAAAACAAACAAACAAAAAAAACAAATCCAAGAACATATCAAATAAATCATCCACCATGATCAAGTAGGCTTCATCCCAGGGATGCAGGGAGGGTGCAACAATATCCATCAATGTACTAAACCATATAAACAAACTGGAAGGAAAAAAATCACATGATCATCTCATTAGATTAAAAACAAAAAAAGCCTTTGACAAAATACAAAATCCCTTCAGTATGAAAGTCTTGGCGAGATCAGGGATACAAGGCACATAACTAAGAACAATAAAGGCAATATACAGCAAGCCGATAGCAAATATCAAATTAAATAAAGAGAAATTCAAAGCAATTGCGCTAAAACCTAGGACAAGAGTGGCTGCCTACTCTTTCCAAAGCTTTTCAAGATAATCCTTGAAGTTCAAGCTAGAGCAATAAGACAACTAAAGGAGATGAAAGGGATACAAATTGGAAAGGAAGAAGTCAAAGTATCGCTATTTGCAGATGATGTGATGGTGTACATAAATGATCCCCAAAATTCCACCCAAGACCCCCTATATCTGATGAACACCTTAATCAAAGTGGCCAGATACAAGATTTAAAAAAAAAGTAGCCCTTCTGTGTCCAAAAAAAAATGGACTGAGAAACAAATTAAGGAAACTAAACTCTTCACCATAGTGAGAAATAGTATAAAGTATCTTGGTGTATTTATAACCAAGCAAATGAAAAACCTGTATGACAAAAACTTCATGTCTCTGAAGAAAGAAATTGAAGAAGATATCAGAAGATGGAAAGATGTCCCATGTTCATGGATTAGTAGGATTAACATAGTATAAATGGTCATCTTACCAAAAGTGATCTACAGATTCAATGCAGTCTCCATCAAAATACCAACACAATTCTTCACCGACCTAAAGAACAATACTATGGAAAAATGAAAAATCCAGAATAGCTAAAACAATCCTATACAATAAAAGAATTTATCAAGGTATCTCCATCTCTGACTTTAAGGTATACTACAGAACAGTAGTAATAAAAACTGCATGGTCCTGGCACATGAATAGATTGGTGGATCCATGGAATCGAATCAAAGTCTGAGGAAAAAAAACCCAATTCAGGCAATTAATTTTTACAAAGGAGTCAAAACCATACAATGGAAAAAGGAAAGCATCTTCAAAAAATGGTGCTGGTCTAACAGGAGGTCTACATGTCGAAAAATGCAAATAGGTCCATATTTATCACCCTGCACAAAACTGAAGTCTAAGTGAATCAAAGGCCTCAACTTAGCACCAGCTACACTAACTCTCTTAGAAGAGAAATTGGTGAAGATCTTTGAGCTCATTGTCATGGCAGACAACTTCCTGAACAGAACACCAACAGCTCAGGTTCTAAGATCAATAACTAATAAATGAGACCTTTTGCAACTGAAAAGCTTCTGCAGGGCAGAGGACATTGTCAACAGAAAAAACAACAGCCTACAGATTGGGGAAAAAATCTTCATCTATCCTATACCCGACAAAGGCCTAATATCAAAAATATGTAAAGAACTCAAAACATTTAACACCAGTAAACAAAATAACCCAATTAAAAAAATGAGCAACAGATCTAAACAGAATTCTCAATAGAGGAATGTCGAATAGCCAAGAAGAACTTAAAGAAATTCTCAACATCTTTGAGATTCCACATTATACCTGTTAGAATGGCTAAGATCAAAAACTCAAGTGACAGCACATGTTACTGAGGATGTGGAGAAACGGTACCACTCCTCCATTGCAGGTGGGAGTGCAAACTTCTACAACCACTTTGGAAATCTATTTGGTGCTTTCTCAGAAAGTTGGCAATAGCTCTACCTCAAGATGAAGTGATATATACCAGTCCTGGTCATATATTCAAAAGATGCTCTTCCACACAACAAGGATATTTGCTCAACTATGTTCATAGCATCATTATTTATAATAGCCAGAATCTGAAAACCATCTAGATGTCCCTCGACTGAAGAGTGGATAAAGAAACTGTGGTCATTTACACAATAGAATACTACTCAGCTATTAAAAGCAAGGACTCATGAAGTTTGCAGGAAAATGGGTAGACCTAGAAAGGATCATCCTGAGTGAGGTAATCCAGACCCTGAAAGACACACATGGTATATACTGACTTATAAGTAGATTTTAGTCTTATAGTACAGGATAAACATACTATAATGCACAGACCAAAGAAGATAAGTAACAAAGAGAATCCAAGGGAGAATGCTCAGAATATTGCTCAGAATGGGAAATAGAAAAGGCAGAGGTAGAGGTTGAAGAGAGGGAACCAGGAAGGAGAGGGAGCACATAGAGTAATGAGGGTGGAGATCATACCTGAGGAGAGTAGAAGAATCATATAAAAAACTGGAAAAAAGGAGAAAAGGACCTAGAGATCATAGGAGCTCCACAAGAAAATCAACAGAGCCAACTAACCAGAGTCCAGAGGGGCCTGATGAGACTGAAGCTCCAACAAAGGACCATGCATGGTCTAAACCTAGGCCCCCTACACAGATGTAGCCAATGGGCAGCTCAGGCTTCATGTGGGTCCTCTAGTAAGGGGAAGGGAGAGGGAGGGAGGATGGGACTAGGAGAAGGGAGATGGAGCTATGACCAGAATGTAAAATGAATGAATGAATGAATACATACATACATACATACATACATACATACATACATACACACATAAATATATAAGCAAATAAATACATAAATAAAATTGCAGCTTTAAAAAATAATAGATTATTTGCTTTCAAAGGTGACAAGTTGTGCTTTTATGACCATAGCCATAAACATTGTTGTAAACTTTAAAGTATGTATTTAAAAAGTAAAATAATAGAGGGCTCACTTCCTTTCATATTAACATTATCAACACTCTAACCTCACTTTTTAACCCCTTGAAATATATTATGAGACATGATACTATTGTTTGTTGTATCTGTTTCATCGCAGTGTTTTGTTCTCTCACATTTGCTCTTATGCAATCTGTTCAAATCCTATTAAATGTTTTGAAAATATTTCCTTAATTATAGTTTTTTAAAGTTAGACTATTCATCATACATAGTTCTTTTCCTGACCACAATCTAAATTATTGTTAATGAAGGTTATATAATCAGTTCACACTTACTAACTCATCTGCTCTCTTTTGAACCAAATCAACAGGAGAGCAAGTCCATTAACACCTGTTAGAAAAGCATTACACCTGTCATGTCATACATTTAGAATGTAATAATCCCAAGAAGTTTTTTTTATTAACTATTTTTTTTATTAATTTATTCTTGTTACATCTCAATGTTTATACCATCCCTTGTATCTTCCCATTCTTCCCTCCCTCCCATTTTCCCCTTATTCCCCTCATCTATGACTGTTCCTGAGGGGGATTACCTCCCCCTGTATATGCTCATAGGGTATCAAGTGTCTTCGTGGCAACCTGCTGTCCTTCCCCTGAGTGCCACCAGGTCTCCCCTTCCAGGGGACATGGTCAAATGTGAGGCACCAGAGTACGTGAGAAAATCATATCCCACTCCCCATTCAACTGTGGAGAATGTTCTGACCATTGGCTACATCTGGGTAGGGGTTTAAAGTTTACTGCCTGTATTGTCCTTGGCTGGTGCCTTAGTTTGAGCGGGACCCCTGGGCCAAAATATGCCTATCATAATGTTCTACTTGTAGGTTTCTAGGACCCTCTAGATCCTTCTACTTTGATATTCTCCCATGCTTCTCTCATTTAGAGTCCCAATAGGATGTCCTCCCCTCTGTCCCAGTTTCCTGGTAAGTGAAGGCTTTCGTGGGACATGCCCCTTGGGCTAGTATGCAGATATAAGTGAGTATATACCATTTGAGTCTTTCTGCTTCTGGGTTAACTCACTCATTATGATCATTTCTAGCTCAATCCATTTATCCACAAATTTTGGGAATTCTTTGTTTTTAATAGCTGAGTAGTATTCCATAGTGTATATGTACCACAGTTTCTTTATCCACTCTTCTACTGAGGGACACTTAGGCTGTTTCCATGTTCTGGCTATCATGAGTAAGGCTGCTATGAACATGGCTGAGCAAATTTTCTTATTGTGTGCTGGAGCATCTTCTGGGTATATTCCAAGGAGTGGAGTAGCTGGGTCTTGAGGAAACCCTATTCCCAGTTTTTTGTTCGGAGCCAGCCCGGGGTCATTCAAGGCTAAAAGTCTACTGGCTATGAAAAAATACTGATGCCCCATTCCAAAGCATAACTTTCTTCTTTCAGCCTCTGCATAACTTCCTTCTTTCAGCCTCTGCATCACTTCCTTTAAGCTTATGCAGATGTTGTTTAGCAGATTAGCTCGGGACTTCCCCAGAGATCGTTAGCTAAGATAAGATAGAAAGGGTTCCCCTGACCTGATGGTATTATCTGGAGACATTCTCGGGCCCCTCCTAGTGCATAGTTCCTGCCTCCACCCCATATAAGCTTTTGCTTTTGATTCAATAAACAGACCCTGATAGGGACGCTTCTTGGTCTCGCCTCTTTCTTTTCCGTCCCATCATTTCAGGTATGGCTTCCCTCGTGACCCCGTAATTACTGGTCCTGCTGGAAGGGACAGTTTTCTGAGATAGCATCAAATAGATTTCCAAGGTGGCTATACTAGTTTGCATTCCCTCCAGCAATGAAGGAGTGTTCCTCTGTCCCCACATCCTTGCCAGCATGTGGTGTCCCTTGAATTTTTGATCTTAGCCATTCTGATGGGTGTAAGATGGAATCTCAGAGTTGTTTTGATTTGCATTTCCCTGATGACTAAGGAGGTTAAGCATTTCTTTAAATGTTTCTCAGCCATTTGATATTCCTCAGTTGAGAATTCTCTGTTTAGTTCCAAGCCCCATTTCTCAATTGGGTTATTTGGTTTTGTGGTGTTTAATTTCTTGAGTTCTTTATATATTTTGAATATTAGACCTTTGTCAGATGTAGGGTTGGTGAAGATCTTTTCCCAGTCTGTAGGCTGTCGCTTTGTTCTCTTGACAGTGTCTCCTGCCTTACAGAAGCTTCTCAGCCTCATGAGGTCCCATTTATTAATGGTTGACATTAAGTTGGTGTTCTGTTCAGGAAGTTGTCTCCTGTGCCAGTATGTTCCAAGCTCTTCCCCACTTTTCCTTCTAAGTGACTTAGTGTCTCTGGTTTTATGTTGAGGTCTTTAATCCACTTGGATTTGAGTTTTGTGCAAGGTGACAAATATGGGTCCAGTTGCATTTTTTTACACATAGACCTCCAGTTAGACCAGCACCATTTGTTGAAGATGCTATCCTTTTTCCATTGAATGGATTTGTCTTCTTTGTCAAAAATCAAGTGACCATATGTGTGTGGATTCATACCTGAGACTTCGATTCAATTCCACTGATCAACCAGCCTGTTGCTGTACCAGTACCAAGCTGTTTTAATTACTATTGCTTTATAGTACAGTTTGACATCAGGTATGGAGATTCCTCTGGAGCAACTTTTATTGTACAAGATTGTTTTAGCTATTCTGGGTTTTTTCTTTTTCCATATGAAGTTCAGAATTGAACTTTCAATGTCTTTAAAAAATTGTGTAGGTATTTTGATAGGGATTGCATTAAATCTGTAGATTGCTTTTGGCAGGATGGTAATTTTTACTATGTTAATTCTCCCGATCCATGAGCAAGGAAGATAATTCCATCTTCTCAGGTCATCTTCAATCTCTTTCTTCAGAGTTTTGAAAATTTTTTTCTTTTTTTTTTCTATTATTAATTTATACTTGTTACATATCAATGGTTATCCCATCCCTTGTAACCTCCCATTCCTCCCCCCCCCCATTTTCCCATTATTCCCCTCCCCTATGACTGTTCCTGAGGGGGATTTCATCCCCCTGTATATGCTCATAGGGAATCAAGTCTCTTCTTGGCTACCTGCTGTCCTTCCTCTGAGTGCCACCAGGTCTCCCCCTCCAGGGGACATGGTCAAATGTGAGGCACCATAGTATGTGAGAAAGTCATATCACACTCTCCACTCAACTGTGGAGAATATTCTGACCATTGGCTAGATCTGGGAAGGGGTTTAAAGTTTACCTCCTGTATTTGAAAATTTTTTCAAACATGTTCTTCACTTGCTTAGTTAGAGTAACTCCTAAATATTTTATATTGCTTGTGGCTAATGTTAAGGGTGTGGTTTTCCTAATTTCTTCCTCTGCAAGCTGATCATTTGTGTATAGGAAGGCTACAGACTTTTTTGAGTTAATTTTGTATCCAGCTAATTTGCTGAGGGTGTTTATCAGCTTTAGGAGTTCTCCGGTGGAATTTTGAGGGTCACTTATGTACACTGTCATATCATCTGCAAATAGGGATAATTTTACTTCCTCCTTTCCCATTTGGATACCCTTGATCTCCTTTTGTTTTCTTATTGCTCTAGCTAGAGCTTCGAGTACTATATTGAAGAGATATGGAGAGAGTGGGGAGCCTTGCCTCGTTCCCGATTTTAGAGGAATTTCCTTGGGTATCTCACCATTTACTTTGATTTTGGCTATTGGCTTGCTGTATATAGCCTTTAGCATGTGAGGAAAGTGCCTTGTATCCCCGATCTCTCTAAAACTTTAAACATGAATGGGTGTTGGATTTTATCAAATGCTTTCTCTGCATCTAAAGAGATGATCGTTTGGTTTTTTATTTTCAGTTTATTTATATAGAGGATTACATTGATGGATTTCCGTATGTTAAACCATCCCTGCATGCCTGGAATGAAGCCTACTTGGTCATGATGAATGATATCTTTGATGTGTTCTTATATTCCTTTTGTAAGTATTTTATTTAATATCGATGTTCATAAGAGAAATTGGTCTGAAATTCTCTTTGTTGAGTCTTTGTGAGGTTTAGGTATCAATGAGACTATGGCCTCATAGAATGAATTTGGTAATGTTCCACCCATTTCTATCTTTTGGAGTAGCTTGAAGAGTATCGGTATTAGCTCGCCCTTGAAGGTCTGGTAGAATTCTGCACTGAAACCATCTGGCCCTGGGCTTTTTTTGGTTGGGAGACTATCGATGATTGCTTCTATTTCTGTAGGGGAAATGGGACTATTTAGCTTGTTTATCTGTTCTTCATTCAACTTTGGCAAGTGAAATTGATCAAGAAAATTGTCCATTTTCCTTAGATTTTCAAATTTTGTGGCGTATATGCCTTCAAAGCAGGATCTTATGATTCTTTGTATTTCTTCAGTGTCTGTTGTTATGTCTCCCTTTTCATTTCTGATTTTTTTGATTTCAATATTGTCTTTCTGCCTTTTAGTTAGTTTGGCTAACGGTCTGTCTATCTTGTTGATTTTCTCAAAGAACCAGCTTTTGGTTTTGTTGATTCTTTGGACTGTTTTCTTAGTTTCTAATTTGTTAATTTCAGCCCTGAGTTTGATTATTTCCAGACGTCTACTCCTCTTGGGTGTTTCTGCTTCTTTTTTTTTTCTAGGGCTTCCAGTTGTGTCGTTAAGATGCTTATGTGCGATGTTTCCAATTTCTTTTTAAAGGCACTTAGTGCTATGAATTTTCCTCTTAGCACTGCTTTCAATGTATCCCACAAATTTGGGTATGTTATTCCTTCATTTTCCTTGAATTTCAGAAACTCCTTGAGTTTTTTCTTTATATCTTCCCTGACCCAGGTGTCATTTAACAGAGAGTTGTTTAATTTCCACGTACGGGTAGGCTTTTTCTTATTTCTGTTGTTGTTGAATTGCAGCCTGAGAGCACGGTGATCTGATAGGATACAAGGTATTATTTCCGTCCTCTTGTATCTATTGAGGCTTGCTTTGTGACCTACGATGTGATCAATTTTGGAGAAGGTTCCATGGGGTGCAGAGAAGAAGGTATATTCTTTCTTGTTTGTGTGAAAGGTTCTATAGATATCTGTTAGATCCATTTGACCCATGGCATTGGTTAATGATGTTATTTCACAGCTTGGTTTCTGTTTCAGTGACTTATCCTTCAGTGAGAGTGGGGTGTTGAAGTCTCCCACTATTATTGTGTGGGGATCGATGTGTGGTTTAAGCCTTTTTAGCAGATCTTTTACAAATGTGGGTGCCCTTGTACTGGGAGCATAGATGTTCAGAATTGTGATGTCATCTTGGTTGACTTTACCTTTGATGAGTATGAAGTGTCCTTCCTCATCCCTTTTGATTAATTTTGGTTGAAAGTCTATTTTGTTCGATATTAAAATGGCTATGCCTGCTTGCTTCTTGTGACCATTTGCTTGGAATATTTTTTTCCAACCTTTTACCTTGAGGTAATGCCTATCATTATGGGTGAGATGTGTTTCTTGAATGCAGAAGAATGTTGGATCTTGTCTATGCACCCATTCAGTTAGTCTGTGTCTTTTTATTGGAGAATTGAGGCCATTGATGTTGAGAGATATTAATGACCAGTGACTGTTAAGAGTCTTAATTTTGATGTTGTTTCCAGTCGAGCGTTTGTGTAGTTGTGTTTTTGCCATGGGATAGTTATCTATTTCCTGGGTAGTTTTGGTTGTAGCTTGACCCTTTGGGATGGAGTTTTTCTTCTAGTACCTTCTGTAAAGCTGGATTTGTGGATAGGTACTGTTTGAATTTGTTTTTGTCATGGAATATTTTGTTTTCTCCATCAATGGTTATTGATAGTTTTGCTGGGTAAAGTAGTCTGGCCTTTCATCTGTGGTCTCTTAGGGTTTGCAGGATCTCTGTCCAGGCCCTTCTGGCTTTTATGGTCTCTGATGAGAAGTCGGGTGTAATTGTGATAGGTTTGCCATTAAATGTTATTTGGCCCTTTTCCCTTGCAGCTTTTAATATATTTTCTTTGTTCTGTATGTTTTGTGTTTTGATTATTATGTGGCAGGCAGTTTTTCTCTACTGGTCAATTCTATTTGGTGTTCTGTAGGCCTCTTCTATGTTTATAGGCATCTCTTTCTTTAGATTGGGGAAATTTTCTTCTATGATTTTGTTGAGAATAATTTCTGGGCCTTGGAGTCTGATGTCTTCTCTTTCTTCAATGCCTATTATCCTCAGATTTCTTCTTTTCATGGTGTCCTTGATTTCTTGCATGTTTTGTGTCAGGAGTTTTCCAGATTTGGCATTTTCTTTAATGGCTGCTTCAAGATCTGTGATTGTATCTTCTAAACATGAGATTCATTCTTCCATCTCTTGGATTCTGTTGGAAAAGCTCATCTCTGTGTTGCTCGCCTTCTTCTCTGAGCTCTCACGTTCTCGTTTTTCTTCTGTCTGTGTGTTTATCATTGAATCCATTTTCATTTTCAGATCTTGAACTGATTTTTTGATATCTTTCATCTGATTGTATATTCCTGAGTTTCTTCCGTTGCCTCTTTATAGGTCTTCAGAGCTTGAACCGTTTTATTCATTTATTTCTTCTGGTTGTTTGCATTTTCCTGCAATTTTTCCAGTTCTACTCTATGTGCTTCTTTTATGTCTCTCACCTGTTTGTATGCGTCTTCCTGCATTTGATTATGAATTTTATTTGTTTCCTCCATTACCAGCCTCATTACTAAGGATTTGAGGTCATTTTCTTGTATTTCCATTGTATTTGAGTTCTCTGGGTTGTTTTATTTGGGATAGCTGGAAACTGGAGACGCCATGTTGTTTTGGGGTTTTTTGCGTATGCTTTTTCACTGTCCTTTTGACTTCTTGCCATCTTTGTTTTTGTTGGGTAGCTTCCAGAGTTGGATGCAGGAAGTCTGATGATAGATTCCCTTGTTTTCTCACGATTTCCCTAGCCTGGGAGCTCTAATGCTTCACTGGTGTGGATGTTAGGAGGTTAGTCCTGTTGTTTTGGACTCTCACAGCCAGTGATCTTCAGCTCCCCTGTGCTGTGGGTTCTGCAATAGTTCTGGGTGTCTGAGCGCTGGGTCAGGCCAAAGTGTCCACAGCCTTCTGTGTCCCCTGCCAAGTCCATCTAGGAACACTGGGCCCAAACCACAGGCCAAACTCAGCTAGATTCTCAGGGCCTGAACTGTCTGCAGAGCTCAGATAGGGTTTCTGGGCCCAAAATGCACACGGGGTCCACCCAGAATTTTTGGGCTGGGACTACGCACCAAGCTCCACTAGGGCCTTTTGGCCCAAAGTGCGTGCTGCGGTCAGTTATTGACTCAGGGCCCAAACTGTCCACCAAGCTCAACCAGGAATTCTGGATTCAAACTGCACAGTGTGTCCAACCAGAGTCTTAGAGCTGGTGGAACTGAGCGCTCCGCCCAGCCTGTGTCACAGCAAGAGAACTGCGGCTGTGCCGAGCTAGGGCCTCCGGTGGGGCTGAGCGCTCCACCCAGCCTGCGTCACAGTAGGAGAACTGGGGCTGCGTTGAGCCAGTGCCTTCAGTGGAACTGAGCACTCTGCCCTGCCTGCGTCACAGCAGGAGAACTGCGGCTGCGCTGAGTTAGTGCTGGTGGTGGAACTGAGCGCTCCACCCAGCCTGAGTCACAGCAGAAAAACTACGGCTGCGCTGAGTCAGTGCCGGTGGTGGAATTAAGCACTCTGCCCAGCCTGTGTCACAGCAGAAGAACTGCGGCTGCGCTGAGCCAATGCCTCTGGTGGGGCTGAGCACTCCACCCAGCCTGTGTCACAGCAGGAGATCTGCAGCTGCGCTGAGTTAGCACTGGTTGTGGAACTGAGCACTCCACCCAATCTGCATCACAGCAGGAGAACTGCGGCTGTGCTGAGTTAGCGCCGGTGGTGGAACCAAGTGCTCCATCCAGACAGCGTCACTGCAGGGGAGCTGCCGCTGAGCTGAGGTGGTGCCTAGGGTGGAACTGAGCAGTCCACCCAGCCTGCGCCACAGCAGGGGAGCTGTGGCTGCGCTGAATTAGTGCCTCGGGCAGAACTGCTTGCTGGGCCGAGTCCAGTCTGGGCCCCCAAGGCACCACGCATCCCAAATCCTGCCCAGAGTCCCCTCTCCTGCAGCAACTCCCACCGGCCACCACACCAATCACCTCCACCAGAAGGCTATGAGCTGCAAACTTCAGCCACTGCCGCTGCTGATGCTGGTGCCACTGGTGCCGCTGCCGCTGCCGCTGCTGCTGCCGCTGCCTCTGCCACTGCTGCTCTGATCTGAGAAAATCCACGCTCCTCTCGTGTGCAGGGTCACACAGGTCCTCTGCACCCTGGTCCCTCCGAACCGTGAAGCACTCCCGCTGCCGTGGTGTGGGGACCTCGGTGTTCCTGGCTCAGAAATCTGTGCAATTCCCTGAATTGTTCACTGGAGCCTCCAAACACGGTCCACACTGCTCACCGCCATCTTCCCAAGAAGTTTTAATATGATTTATATTATATTTATGTGTTGGTGAGTTTTTATTTGTTAGTTTTTGCTTTGTCAACCTGTCACAAGATAGAATTGTCTAGGAAGAATAATCTCAATTGAGAAAAATGCCTTCCTTATACTGCCTATAAAATTGTCTGCAGGGTATTTTCTTGATTAATGGTTGATGTGGGAGCGTCCAGCCCACTGGGGGCAGAGCCATCCATGAGCAGGTGATCAGGGATGTGATAAGAAAGCCGGATGAGCAAGATATGAGGAATGCACCAGGTCAGCAGCATTTCTTCATGGTCTCTGTTTCAGTTCCTTTCTACAGACTCCCTGCCCCTGAGTTTTGGCCATGACTTCCGTTCATGATAGATTATAAGCTATAAGATGAAGGGCATCTTTCTCTTTCATAAGTTCCTTTTGATCATGGTGCCTTCATCACAGCAATAGAAACTTAAATAGGTCAATTTTCCTTATTATATAAAAATGAAAACATGGAAACTAGCACATTGAATAAGAAAATCAAATACAAATTTTATTCATTTTATTATATTGTTTTGTTTATCTAATGATTAAATATAAATATTACTTCAATGCTGTGTGGTTGGAGTGAGTGCTGAATCCTCTCACTGCTTCTATGATGTGCTTGATTTTATACTATGTTGAAGAAAAATGTTTCATTGGCTCATCAATAGCTTATTGATTAATTAGTTCCAAGATCTTAATGTTTCCAAGTGACAAACTCAGAGAAGTGGGCCAAACCTCTTTTTGAGCTGCAGTAATACATATCTAGGTGTTTGAAAACTATGTGTGAGAATTGAGTTTTCAAATGGCAGGATTCTGTATGTAGAAAATGTTATTGTAAGTTTGAGACTATTAGGGTAGAGAAAAGAATTCAGCAATGCACCAGAATATAATATCCACACAAACAAACCAGTTGTGTTTCTATATGAGAGCAAAGGATAATCTACAAATGAATTTAAGAAAACAAGTCTATTTATCATACTGTTTAAAAAAAAAGAGGAAAATACTAAAGGATCATTTTAACACTGCACCCAAAATCTTATATATCAAAAAGCTATATAACAAGGTTGACCAATTAAATGGTATTTAAAGAAATTAAAAATGTAAACAAACAAAAAGACATACCATCCCATATCTTAATATACTGAAGACAGAAATATTCTGCAAATCAATCTGTAGGTTCAATATATTCTCTATCGAATTTGCAAAATCATTTTTTTCACAAATTGAAAAGTCTATCCTAAAATTTACACAGTATTACAAGACTATCAAATGTCAACAAAATAAAACAAAATTGCCAAGATTCATCATTTGAGGATGATGTTAGCTTTACACACACACACACACACACACACACACACAGAGAGAGAGAGAGAGAGAGAGAGAGAGAGAGAGAGAGAGAGAGAGAGAGACAGAGAGAGACAGAGAGAGACTGTTGATGAAAACATGGAGAGATGACTATCATATGTCATATGTTTTTGGAGAGAATGGAAAATGCTACAGCCACTTAGTACCAAAAGTTGGTAGCTATGGGGCTAGAGAGATGATTCAGTAGCTTAAAATGTGTTACTCTTCTGGAGGTCTGGAGATCAACTTCTAGAACCCACATGAAGCAACTCACAAACACCTATACCACCAGCTCCAAGGGATTTGATGTACCTGGCCTCTTTGGCCACTCACACACATATATCCCAGATTTAAAATAATTTTAAACTATAAAAATAGGAAGTTCCTTTAAAAGTTAACTGTAGAACTAATACATCACCCTGTATTTCACTTCTTTTTTGTGGTATTATTTTTTTAATATTTTATTAATTTATTCATATTACATGTCAATTGTTAGGCCATCCCTTGTATCCTCCCACTGTACTTCACTTCTACGTACATACCTCTATAAATTGAAGCTAGGCATTTCAACAAATACCTTTTTTTTCTTAATTTCTAGAGTATTTTTTCCTTGCACCAAATGATTTAATTATAGTTGAGATAAAAAGTCCCTATATAATATTTTATGTAACATTTTTGGATTAGATAAGTCCACTATATTTAAGAGGTTTTTATATCAAAAGACCTCATAATTATATAGTTGCTACAGGTAAAACCATAATATAAAGATTGATCTAGAAAAGCATGAAGGTAATTATGGGCCTACTCATGAGTTAAAAGTATTAAGCTGTGTCAGAGCATATGAATATGTTTTTGATTCTTTAAATTTTTATTTTTCTGTTTCTATTTGTATATGAATACAATGTGTTCATACGTATGTGTATATGGGTCAACATGTGTTTGCGAGTGTATACAAGTATACACATATAGAGATGAAAGTTCAACATTGGGTGTCATTAGTCACCAGAATCATCTACCTTGTGTTTTTGAGACAATGTCTTTTACTTGTCTGGAACTCACGGAGAAGTGTAGGCTGGCTGGCCACTAAGTTCTATGGATTTCTTTTCCCAGCCTCCTCAGTGCTTGGATTACAAGTGTTTGCCACCATACCTGGCTACTTTTACATGGGCAAACACTTTACCAACTGAAGTAGCTCCCCAGCCTGGAATAATTGGTAAATTATGCATACTATTATAGAAATTATTTAAAATGAAACAAAAAGGCAACACCATTCTTTTTGTTATTGTGATGGTTTTTGGAGACAAGGTTTCTCTGTGTAGCCTTGGCTAACCAGGATTCACTTTGTAGACCAGACTGGCCTCAAACTCACAGAGATTTGCTTGATTCTGCCTCCTGAGTGCAGAGATTAAAGGCTTGCTCCATCAAACCTGGATAAAAAGCAACATTCTAAGAAACCCAAAATTCATTAGAAATACAAATTCCTATGGAGTTTACTGTGCTACCCATCATATTCAAGCTTTTAAAAAATACCTTAAATATTTAGGAACATTTAATTTCAAATTATTTAATGGTTAACAGTCTTTTTTGTTTGTTTGTTTTTTTTTTTTTTTTTAGTTTTTAAAAATTTACATTTATTTTTAAAGATGTATTCACTTTACATCCCAGTTGTAGCCCCCTCTCTCATCTCCTCAGGGTCCCATCCTCCCTGGCTCTTACCCCCATGCCCTCCCCTAGTCCTCAGAGAGGGGGAGCCCTTCTTCCCTATCAACTGACCCCAGCCTACTAAGCCTCATCAGGACTGCCTGCATCCTCTTTGTCTGTGGCCTGGTAAGGCACCCAGCCAGGAGGAAATGATTAAAGAGAAATCAACAAAGTCTAAGGCAGAGACAGCCCCTGACCCACTTACTAGAGGAACCACATGGAGACTGAGCTGCCTCTAGGCTATATCTGAGTAGGGGTCCTAGGTGCTTTAGATGCATGGTCCTTGTTTGGTGCACCAGTCTCCTTCAGCGCCCCTGGGCCCAGATTTGTTGGCTCTGTTGGTCTTTTTGTGGAGCTCCTATCCTCTCTGGGTCCTTCTATCACCCCATTTATCCATAAAACTTCCTGTGCTCTGCTCAAAGTTTGGCTGTGAGACTCAGCTTCTGCTTCAATCACCTGCTGGTTGAGTCTTTCAGAAGACCTCTATGGTAGGCTCCTGTCCTGTTCCTCTCTCTTCCACAGCCTCCAGTGTCTATTCTATTTGCCCTTCTGATGAGAATGAAGAATCTTCTCTAGCGTCTTCCTTGTTACTTAGCTTCTTTAGGTCTGTAGATTGTACTATGTTTATCCTGTATTATTTGACTAATATCCACTTATAAGTGAGTGTATATCATGCATGTCCTTCTGAGTCTGGGTTACTTCACTCTGGATGATCTTTTCCAGCTCCATCCACTTGTCTGAAAATTTCATGATGCCCTTGTTTTTGACAGTTGAGTTGTGTAGATGTACCACAATTTCTTAATCTATTCTTTGGTTGAGGGACATCTAGGTTGTTTCCATATTCTGGCTATTACAGATAAAGCTGCTATGAACATAGTTGAGCAAATGTCCTTGTTCTATGCTGGAGAATCTTTTAGGTATATGCCCAGGAAAGGTATAGCTGGGTCTCTAGGTAGCACTATTCCTAATTTTTTGAGAAAGCACTAGGCTGATTTCCAAAGTGGTTATACAAGTTTACACTCCCACCAACAATGGAAGAGTGTTCCCCTGTCTCTGCATCCTCTCCAACATGTGCTGTCACTGGAATTTTTTTTAATCGTAGCCATTCTATTAGGTGTGAGATAGAATCTCAGAGTAGTTTTGATTTGCATTTCACTGGTGACTAAGGACGTTGAGCATTTCATTAACGGCTTCTCAGCCATTTGATATGCTTCTGTGGAGAATTTTCTCTTTAGATCTATGCCCTATTTATAAATTTGAATATTTGGTTTGTTGGTGTTTAATTTCTTAAGTTCTTCATATGTATTTTATATTAACTCTCTGTCAGATGTAGGGTTGGTGAAGATCTTTTCCCAGTCTGTATGCTGTTGTTTTGTTTTAATGACAGTGTTCTTTGCTTTACAAAAGTTTTTTAGTTTCCTGATGTCACATTTATTAATTTTGATCTTAGAGCCTGAGCTGTTGGTGTTCTGTTCAGGAAGTTGTCTCCTGTGTGAATGAGTTCAAGGCTCTTCACCACTTTTGCTTCTAATAGATTTAATATTTCTGGTTTTATGTTGAGGTCTTTGATCCACTTGGACTTTAGTTTTGTGCAGGGTGGTAAATATGGATCTATTTGTGTTTTTGTACATGTAGATATCCAATTAGATCATCACCATTTGTTGAAGATTCTTTTTTTTTTTTATTCTATGGTTTTGGCATCTTTGTTAGAAACCAAATGTTCATAGGTGTGTGGGTTTATTTGTGAATCTTTAATTTTATTCCATTTTTCTACTTGTCTGTACCAGTACTGTGCAGTTTTTATTACTGTTGCTCTATAATACAACTTGAGATCAGGGATGGATTGTCTTAGATACTGTGGATTTTTCATTTTTCCATATGAAGTAAAGAATTGTTCTTTCAAGGTCTGTAAGGAGTTGTCTTGTTATTTTGATGGAATTGCATTGAAACTGTAGATTGCTTTTGGTTAAGATGGCCACTTTTACTATATTAATAGTAAAATCCATAAAAATGGGAAATCTTTTCATTTTCTGTTATTCTCTTCAATTTCTTTCTTCAGAAACTTGAAGTTTTTTTCATACAAGCCTTTCACTTGCTTAGTTAGAGTTACACCAAGATACTTTACAGTTTTTTGTGACTATTACAAAGGGTGTTTTTTCCCTAATTTCTTTCTCAAACAATTTCTCTTTTATGTACAAAGGGCTACTGATTTTTCTTAAGTTAATTTTGTATCCAGCCACTTTGATGAAGGTGTTTACCAAGAGTTCCTTGGTTGAATTTCTGGTGTCATTTATGTATACTATCATGTCACCCAAGAATAGTGATGAATGGATATTCAAATTGTGATATATATGTATGTATGTTTGTATAAATAAATATATATATATTAAAATATTACTCACTCATAAGAAGGACTGAATCTGATGCCTAAAACAGTATGAAGGTCCATTGAAAGCATTATGTTATATGAGAAAAGTCAGACACAGAAGATGAGATGTATGCTGCATCTATACCAAACATCCTCAGTGAGTAAATTCAAAGACACAGGGAAAGAATAGTTGATATCAGTGGTAGGAGTAAGAAGAATGAAAAGTAACTGCTTAATAAGAACAAGGGTATTTTGAGGGGTGGCATAATAAACTAGACTGATGTGGGAGTTCCCATCACTATGAGTGTACTCACTAAATTGTTCACTTAAAAGGTCCACTTTATCTTATGTTAGCATGAATAACAATTGTTGCAGATAGAATGGATAACTATCAGTTAAGATAGTAAATCACAACTCCAAAGGGCCATAACTGTTTTAATGGGTATAGTGACAGTATATCCTGTGTCCCTCCAGTTATTCTTATGGTCATAGAAGATGCTTTTATCAGGGGAAAAGAGGTCATGCTTATATGCCATTTTCTCTATGAGATATTTAGTATAAGTTTAAAGTTATTTAAAAAGAAAAATGTATAATATTTGATAAAGTGGTAGAGATTAAATTTATAATCAGTCTGCTTGGTGTTCATGGGTCATATGGTCAAAGTGGCAGAGTAAATTGAAATCTTACTCCATGTGCAAGGATACAGTGGGAACTCCTCACCACTTCACTGATGCTCCTGTGAAAAAGCCTGTCACTTGGACCAATTAGGAGGAAGCACTGAGCAATCCCAAATGAGGAACAGTCCATGAAATAACTGATCCACAATCTTTGTTAAGGTCAAGGTCAAAAAACAGAAAGTGAACCTAGGAAATCTTCCAGGTCACAGGAGAATAATGAATTATTAAAGCCAAGTGCAGCACATGATTGTCCTGGAGTGGAGACTTTTGCTGTGAAAGCCATCATAGTATTTTGTTGTCAAATCTATCATAGAAACAACTGGCAAAATTCAAACAGGATTTTGCGGTGAGGTGGTGAAGAAAAGTGTTATTTGTACTGCACTCAACTTTTCTGCAAGTTTGAGTTTATTAAACACAAAAGAGCAAGAAACTTAAAGCTTATTTACAAAAAGTGCTGTTCCCCCAGGAGGCAGAAGCAGACAGATTGCTGTGAGTTCGAGGTCAGCCTGGTCTACAAAGCACGTCCAGGACAGCCAAGGTTACACAGAGAGACCCTGTCTCGAAAAACCAAAACAAACCAAAACAAACAAACAAAAAACCGTGCTGTTCCCCATGAGAAGCAAACATCGTGATGTAACCCCTGACTTAGGAGAATCACATTGTTGTGACTATTCAGATAGTGGCTTTCTGGGAATGTTACAATGGTCATCCCTCTATACCAGGGGGCTCTGTAGTGAAAGGAGAAACCTTTCAACCTTAGCTTTGAAGACGAATAGTTAGTGACTTGTACTTACCACTGCTCCTTTAATCACCTGCTCTGCCCAGCAGGCAGTCAATTCTGACACACCTTGAGGACAGAGCTGGATAACCGCATTTAATTAATGTGTTGCTTCAACTGATACCTTGCTATTTTACTGGCAAATCCATCCATTTTAAAGGCCCCAAGTCTATTCAGAGTTGACTCATTTTTTTTTTCTAATTGAGAAAGTGAGAGCTTAGAATCTTTTATTAGGATATGGGGTAGGAACAGGGGTCTTTAACTCGGAAAAGTAAGAGAACTTCATTTCTTAACACAATGACCAGGGAGCATAAAACAGTCCTCAGCCACAACATAAAAGCAATGTCTATCAAGTGTGCAGTTAGGCATTACCCAAATATAATAAACTGCCAGCAACAGCATCCACCCAGCAACACAAAGCAAGATTACTCCCTTATCCTTTTATATTACAGTATGACAAAACCACTTTCAGAGAGAAATTGGGGCTTCTTCACAGCACTCCTGAAGTTATTACAAGCTTAGCCCCAGCCACATGGGCTGCATTTCCAAACACCATCTCTTTAAAATAAAACTACATTTAAAAACTCTACTGTTCTACTTGACAAACAGGTCATGCACTCAGTAGTGATACATGTTGGTTCCATTTCCTGTCCTTTTTTGTACTCGTATTTCACCTCTAACACTATATTAGGAGACTTTTAAAGTGAGAGAGAAAGTCCAGCAACTATTCCTCCTCCCCTTCAAAACTTACAGCAATTATTAAGGTGCTGGTGGAGTTGCTGGCAAGAGGGGAAAAAGTGGAAAAAGGGGTGCTTCTAAGAAATGGTATTCTAAAGTTGAGTAATTACACCACCCTAGTGGTCTATAGTTATCATTTCAATGGTGTTATTTTTATTGAAATCTCTATTATTTAAACTATTTATTGTGTTTATTGAGCATAGTACTGTGTTGCATAAGGATGTTTTGTACAAGTATCTATTATATTGTGAACATATTTCCTCTCCCCTATTCTTCATCTCCTGTTTGTCCCCTAGAGGGTTTCTCTTCTACTTTCATGTCTTATATGCACACAGGATTTTATACATCTATGTAAACTGCAGGAAGCACAAATGATCAACTCTCATTTAATCTGCTCAAATAAAAAAAAATTGGTCCTTGAAGCTCACTCTTTGTGACATGGTATGTTATTTGCATTCTGCTTTCAATGGATGCTGTCTGCATCCTACAGCTAGGTCATTGTAATTCACTGAAGATTTAAAAAGAGAAGAAATCAGTGAAAACAAGATAACATTGTCAGTCAGGAGAAGCAGACGGCAGGTTGAAGATAATATGGACAAGTGTCTGATTTCCTGATAAGGCCTTTATCATAAAACAGGGATCTGCAGAGTACATCCCTCAGGCCAAATGCAGCCTTCTGTCTGTTTCTATGTTTTCCCACTGTTTTGACATTTTTATGCTGAGTTGGAATGCCATTCTTTCTACCTATTGTCTGTGGCTGTATTTGCTCTATAGTTAAGTAGTTGCTGGCACAGAGTCTCTGGCCCACTAAACCTACAGTACTTTCCATCTGGTCCTTTACAGAAAGAATGTGGACCTCTGTTCTAGAAGCTTCTGGCAGATCATTTCTAGTACCTCTGGCTACTTAACTGTCTTTCACAGATCTGCCACACCCACCTTGCCTTCTTTCAAAGAATCTGACTCTTTCACTGGTTGGAAAGAATTATTCATGTGACTGCCCCCACTTATCACTGATAATAGGGCTAGAAATGACAACTTGGCCCAATTGCTAATAGCAATTGGCAAAATAAGCAGTGTTTTATCTAGTATCTATTGAGATTGAAGACAGAATTGGTATGCTGGCAAACCAAATTAACATATAATCTCACATGTATTGAGAGTAAAGGAGCCAGAAACATTGCTGTGAAGAACATCTGCAGAAAGGGAGTTGGAAGTAAATACAGTAGCAAGGGTTCAAAGGAAAAGAGAAAGACAGAAACTGACACAATGTCTTAAATGCTTTCTGCTTCCTTGTGATGTGGCTCCATTTCCTCTCACTAGATGAGCGTGGGTGTTCCTTAACTTAACACCTCTTTTGCCTAACACAGGTGAGTGAGTTTATCAGTTTTATACATAAAATTATTCTGGACAGAAATTCTATTTAATTAATATAAAAGAGGGCAAGAGAGATGGTTCAGTGTGTAGGGTGCTTGTCACTCAAGGGTCAGGACCTGAGTTCAGATCTCTGTAGCCATGTAAAAGTCCAGGCACAGTCATGTACTCTTGTAATCATGCCACTGGGAGAAAGAGTAGACAGGTAGGTCTTAAGACTTGCTGGCCAGTTCTTTTAGTGGAATTGATGAGCTCCAAGTTCAGTGAGAGACCTATTTAAAGAGATTTAGGTGGAAAGTGATTGAGGAGCACATTTGATATTTATGTCCTCCACATAGACATATGTGTGTCTTTATTCATTTACACATTTGTAATCAGGTATATATGCACATAAACTATGCATATATACATGCACACAAAAATAAAATTAAAATAAAAAAATATAAGAAATACTGCTTCTGAGCCAGAGAGATGGCTTAGTAGGTAAAGGTTTTTGATGACCTGTATTTTATTCCCAGAACCCACATGGCAGAAGGATAAAACTGACTCTGGCAAGTTGTTCTCTGATCTCTGTGAACACACACACACATGCACACACACAAGTACACAATGTAAACATATTACTTCTTATTGGTAAGAACAATATTGTGTTATTAACAATTATTTGTTTTACAAGTAGTTAACCCATACACAAAACTCTCTTATAAGTAACTGATCCTAGAAAACAAGAACATTTATAAGCAATTGCCCTTGATAAAAGTACTATATCTTACAAATAGGTTTTATTTTTATCATATGCCTAGTTTGTACAAGCACCAATGCCCAAAATACTGTTGCAGAAGAAAGAACGTCTCTATGCTTGTGGAGCTTCTAATTTTTTTCTTTTTTCTTTTTTGGGGGAGGAGTGGGTGTTTAAGGTAGGGTCTCACTCTATGCTTTCATCTGTCCTGGAACTCACTATGTAGCCCAGGCTGACCTCAAACTCACAGACATCCATCTGCCTCTGCCTCTCAAGTGCTGGGATTAAAGGGATGCACTACTATACCAAGCCGTGGAGCTATTTTCATGTACTTGGCTAAATTGCTTTCCTCTCTGTGTCACATAATTTTCCATTGTGAAGCTGTATTCACCTTATATGGGTGGTGTAATTATTAAAGGTGAAATGGACCTGTCAATGGGAAGCACATTAGCACCTGGAGCACTGTATTAGCATTAGTGAGTGTATTGGTAATGTAGTAGTGAGCTGTGGTGGTTCACGTACAGAAGGTAGTGAATAAACTGCAGTCAGAAGGAAGCTTGAGAAAGAAAAACTCAGTGCTGGAAGAAGACCTGCACACACAGTTCTCTGTAGCTTCTTTATATTTGTTTGTTTGTTTTGCTTGGGTTTTTGTTTTCTCAAGGCAGGGTTTCTCTATGTAGTCCTGGCTGTCCTGGAACTCTCTTTGTAAATCAGGCTGGCCTTGAGCTCACATAGATTACCCCAGCATCTGCATCCAGAGTGCTGAGGTTAAAGGCATGCATGGCTACTGGCTACTGCTGGGCTTCCGGAGCTTTTTATTACCCTTTGTAATCCATTTAATTATTGTCATTCATGACATATAGTCTCTGTCATGTGATTTGTCCTTTCAACCTTTTGCCTCTATTCTTAATTTTTTTCTCCTTGTTCCTTCCTCTTGATTTATGAACAGAAAGCAACACAGGCTGGGTGTGGTGGCATATGCCTTTAATCCCAGCACTCGGGAGGCAGAGGCAGATGGATAGCTGTGAGTTCAAGGCCAACCTGGTCTACCAAGTGACTCCAGGACAGCCAAGGCTACAGAGAGAAACTCTGTCTTGAAAAAAAAAAAACAAACCAAACCAAAAAACAAACAAACAAACAAACAACAACAACAAAAGAAAATAAACAAAAAAAGAAAGAAAGAAAGAAACATAGAAATGACAAAATCCTTGTCTCATTTTGACTGTGGTTAATCATGGTAAATGGACTCTAAATATTTCCTTAATATTTTTTTACCTGTAGTGGAGTCAGCTTTTTATTACTGTAACAGAATAATTGCAAAAATAAAAGGAAGACATTTTATTGTGCTTCACAGTTTCAGTGGTATCTAGGTGACCATCAATTGGGTTGTTGTGGTGAGGCCATAGATGCCATCATAGAGAAAGCTGCTCCCCTGATGGTGGCCAGGAAACAATGAAAAATGCAGAAGTGGAAAAGCTGTAGTCTCTCTTTCAAGTGAACAACCTTACAGGCATAATTCCCTCAGACTAGTCTCCAAAAGGATCCACCCTGTGCCAAGAATGCCACAGTTTCATAAATAAGCTTTTAACACATGGGCCTTTGGCAGAAACCTATCCACATCATGGCAACCTGGTCCAAACTACAGTTATCATAGCCAACTCTTTAACAAGGTATACCAATCAGGAGATCAAAACTGGTTAACAACAAAGAAAGTTTGTTCTGATCAAACCTAAATATTGTTTTTAAAAGAAAGTTGAGGCAACCTTGGGAACACAAACCACTAAGCAAATGCTGAAGAAGATGCAGTAGGAGGATTGTTCATTTGAGACCACCCTGTGTTACACCTTGGAATGAGAAATAAAAAAGGAAAAGACACAGAAAGAAGAAGAAGAAGGAGGAGGAGGAGGAGGAGGAGGGGAGGAGGGGGAGGGGGAGGAGGAGGAAAGAGAAGACAGGAAGGATGAAAAGAAGGAAGGAAATGAAGGAAGAATGAAGGAAGGAAGGAAGGAAGGAAAAAAGGGAGGGAGGGAGGAAGAAAGAGAAAAAAAGATAGTTTCAATTTTGCAACGTGTACTAAAGAAGTAGAACAAAGTGCTCTGTGGGCCAGCTGCACTGGAGGGGAATGGGAGGCCAGAGCAAATTCACAGAAGTTTTTTTATCCAGGGGCAAGTAGGGAGTGTCTATAGTATCAGCTGATCAGAAGGTTGAGGCAGTGTGATCTTTGAAGCCCACATAGGTTCCAGGACAGCTAAGGCAAGATAGCAAGACTCTGTCTCACAAAATAAAAAGTAGATGTTTTGGCTCCCCGGCCTAGAAAGAATCTGACAAAGCTTAGGAGCTAGTGACCCAAAAGTCAACCCAAAGATCTTTTTGTGTTAAGCTTTGGCCCTTAAAAAAATGTAGAGTTATAGAAAAGAGAATATATTAAGATGTAAAATTAATGAGTATTAGATCATTTATAACCAACATTATTCAATATCAGAGCTCACAGAAGTCATGAGTGTAGAAGAGAGAGAATGGTGCAACCAGGAAGGCACTGGTGGGTGATGAAATCAGGCACATTTAGAGAGGTATGTAACACTGGCTTCTGGTAGAGATAGCACAAAGGCAAATGGGGACAGAAGGCTATATATTGAGTTTTCCCCATAAGTCTATTCAGCAGACTGTGTTATGTTAAATCTCTTGTGTATGTGGTGTCGATTCATCAGAAGTTGCCCCTCAGTTTAAGCTGGCCCTATCTGACAGGTAACCACACAACTAAGGATGACTGCAAAGGGGCTTTTTTCCTATTAAGAGCTTGGATAGCTGGTCCTTGGCAGCAATCCAGTCCATCTGTAAGTGACAGAGGGCCTGCAACCCTATATACTCCCCTTTGCAGGCATTTCCCAGGGAGTAAAGCTCAGAGATATCCTTCACTGGAAAGAAAGGTTACCATTACAGGGGAAAAAAACTATTATTGTTCCTATCTGTGCTGTTACTGAATTAAACAAAAATCATTACATTTGTGGGGAGCAAGCTTCTTTTCTTGTTAAATGCTATAAAACCAAGCCTTGTGGGCAGCTCTGGCTGATTATCAGGATTTTCCAATTGATTCTTCTACTTCATAGAAGGAACTTAATTCTGTATCTAATTTTAATCTGCATCCTATGGTCAGGCATGTTGTGTTAAAGCATTTGTTAACATTTAAAGAGGGGGAGCTGATTTATATTGATCCTTTTTGTGTAAATTGGCCAAGATGATCAATTTTGGGTTGTAAACTTTTGATGTTTAAATACATTACCTTAATACGATTTAAGCATAGTCAATTGTCAACCTCATTAACCCATAGTATACGGTGGGAATTTAGATGCAGTTCAACCCAGCATGGTGACTTGGGGAGGAGAGTTTGGCAATTTGATAGCAAAATTTCACCTGCCATTCTCCTCCAAGCTATTTCAGGAGAGTACTGCTGAAATAGGAATTCAGGAGGTCTTTGACATAGTTAAAAGCTGCATTGTGGAGTCTCACTCTTCTTTTCTCATTCTATCTTGACAGCCATC
Source organism: Acomys russatus (assembly GCF_903995435.1). Taxonomy (NCBI): domain Eukaryota; kingdom Metazoa; phylum Chordata; class Mammalia; order Rodentia; family Muridae; genus Acomys; species Acomys russatus. The sequence goes on along the minus strand of NC_067169.1, from coordinate 73,222,770 downwards.
CTCATAGAATAGCCAGATTAGATGGTGTTAACAGGCAGGGAAGGTCACATATAGGTTAAAAGGGCTTAATGGTGACATCTGCTGTTGCCAATCAACAAGAGATACAGGCAAAAGCCTGTGAAGTCACTGTCACAAAGAAGCTAAGTGCCACCATTATTTCCACAGCCAGGGAGATGTTTCACAGACACAGGGCTGCATTGACTTCTTAGCAACAAAATCACCAGCAAATACTAATCTTTCAGAGAAGCTTCCCTGCTCTTTGCCCAGGCCCTAGACTCTCACTGTAAGAGAAGGACTTGGTTAAATGATGGATCCATTGCGATTAGGTACAGCTGGATGTGGAAAAAAATCCGAATCACCAACAGATTAAACACAAAGTATAGTTTTCTCACACAAGAAATCTAGGAGATTATGACCCAGGCATTTCTTAATAGTTCTTTTAGTTTCCAGGGACACTCGTCTCAGCATTTTCAGGATATGACCCATGGAAACTTCTTCAACTCTAGCATCATTTTCATTTAAGGATACTTCACACATTACAGGTGACAGTTGTACTTAGACATTAGTGGTAGTAGAACTTTGCCATGTTAACTATACTGAGGGAGGAAGGACCCTGAGAAATGTATTTCTATAAGAGTCAAGATTCCATTAAAATGCAGAAAATATGTGCTGTGGGTCAAGAGGCAGTCACTGTCCTCAAGTGTGCTTGAGGTGAGGAGAAGATAACTGGATCAAGCTTTTGTAGTTTGCACCTGCAATAATGTATCAATAATTGTTTCCCTATGTTTCAGCCTATCTAAAATTTTTCTGACATCTACACCAAATGAAAAATCACCCAGAAAGGGTAGGGGGCATATATAATAGCTCTGGCTTTCTCTCTCTTGAACAGTTTCAAAGCATTTCTTTTCATTTGCTCAATGTAGAGGGTTCAATGTGGGTATTGGCTCTGGTTCCCTTTATTCTGGTCAATGGAAACTGTGAGCTTTCATTGAATGCATACTAGCTAATGTTTTGAAATAAAGACAGCTCACTTATGATTTTGGATACTTCAAAAGGCCTTTCTCTTCCTGTCTTAGCCACCATTCCAGATATGGACCATTGTTTGTGAGGAATCTCATAGAAATGTAAAGTTCATTTGCTCAGAGTCAATGCCCAACACCTGCATCACTAGGTTCTCATGGGATGAAAGATAGTCATTCTTTCAGGAAACCTATATGATGAATGGAGAGTTCCCATTTGCTTGGGAAGGTTTACTGAACCTATCTTTAGAAATGAAGAGATTTCAAATAAGGATGATTCTCAACCTGAGGATGAGCTATGCTTAATCATTTATTCCAGATAGGCTTTGCATAACTCTATTTTGCTTCTTGGCTGAGTCTTGACTGCCCATCTATGTGTGCTGAGAGAACACAAATGTAAGTTTAGCAGGAGCCCAGGGAAAATATAATTAAGAAGGTAACTTTTCCCCAAATAATATACAAGGTAAAATGGAAATGTTTTAAAAATTATTGGTGTCACATTCATTGATTTGGATAATTATGAAATGACTCTACAGTAAAGCCTCATTATTTTGGGCTCCAGTAATTTAGAATTTGTGATTAAGTTTCTGCCCAGTTCCTGTTCAAATTGCCATTACACTATCTGTGAACGAATGGTTAGCTAAGCATAGTAATAGTGTAAACAAGATTGCAAAGGGGCATGTTTAACTGAGGAAGGATAGCTCTCTTTCTAAAGGCATTGACACATTAATTATTTGCATGCAAATGAGCACTGTTCATTACAAATAAGTCTTTTCCTAGTCATTAAAACTCTTCAGACAGGACTTCAAGTAGAAGCTTCTTTCTACCAGTTAGTTTGTTACTGTGGATTATTGAAAAGAATATAATTATATACCATATTTAAAATGTATAACTTAGACCCTTCACAAACTGTGACTAAGCTCGTCCTCACTTCACCTATGTCACTGAAGTTTCTCTGTATGCATGAAGATCCACTCAGTTCTCCACAAACTGGAACTAACCCATTTATAGAGTACAGCAGTTCTGCCAATGAGTCAACCAGCCCTGCCCATATACAAAAAGGAATTCAGGATGAAGTAAGACTACTTTAAATATTTCCAAGCTTTAAAAAAGCTCAAAGGAGACACCTGTCAAATAGCCCAGTTTTGATTCTAGTCCAATTACATTACCTTATAGCCAATGGTCTTAAATGTCTTAAAATGGCACTAATAGGTTTTTCTATTTGTTTCTTTGTTTTGATAAATCTGTTTAGCTCAGTAACTGTAGTCACTAGGTATGTTTCAAATAATTAAATAATAATAGTATTTATAGTACACTTAGTGTCAATAGCCTTACAGTAAAGTTGTTTATATAATCCAGTTAATTGCTTTATTTTAAAAGTCCAAGACTTACTCTTCTGACTTACCAAATAGATTCAAGGAAATCAATATTTCATTTTCATTAAGAACACATCATAATATGGTCCAAACTCCAGTATGTCCACTTTTAACCTGAGTGTACCTAAACTCAGTTTCCTTAGTTAAAAAAAAAAAAAAGAAAGAAAAAGAAACATATACTTCCCACTTCAGAGTGGTCAGCAAAGTACCTGAGAAATATTATCATCACAGTGTTTATTAATACTAGTGATAGTATTTGATGAATGTATATAGCAAGAAAACAAAATTGAACAACTTTAAAAAGGAAAGCCACATTGTTTGCAAGCAGCTACAAGTTAGGACAGCCAGGCTCCTCTTTCACTGGCCTTCAGCCACTGCATAGTATTTAAACCTCAGTTACCCTTTTTTATGCATTGACACTACTTGAAAACCTATTATGAACTGTGTATGCGCGTAACTGAAAAGGTCACCGCGGGATCAATAGTACCTTCCAAAGTAAGCACATGTGAAATCTGGCCCCTGATTAGTGAGTGTGGCTACTATCCAAATTGCCTGCCACCTAGACTCTCCATATGCCACAACATATTGTGCACACATAAGAAATTCCCAGGCTTGGGGCATCTCATGGTTTTAAAAACATTCTCATAGATCACATAAAAGACAGGAAAATGCACAGCAACAGTGTAATAGAAATGAGTATGAAAATAGGTAACACTAGTCAGAGTTGGCCAGCAAGGCACATGTGTGTCTCTTATAGAGGGTAAGTCTTTCAAAAAGCTTTTATTACTCTTGGGCATTTTATTATGAAGGTATTGAGTCAACTTCACCAGTGTCTCCCTTTTCAGAAGTAATCATTTTCTTACTGCCTATGGGATCTGACACAGTTTTATGGAAGAAGTTAAGAGAATGACATAACTCTTACTCAGACCCTAACCATACGAAACATCAGGATTTGCCAAATGACAGTGAGAGTACAAGTGAAAACTGCCTTATCTAGTCCATTTATCTGTAAGTTGTTAGTCATAAGGGATTTGAGCCAAACAATAAAGAATTAACATTTGGCTATGGTTTAATTTTTAAAGAGGTGGAATGAAAGTTATCTTTTTAAAAGATGTGAGGAGAAACAGTGCTAGGGATCCAACCCAGGACCTCATGGATCCTAAGCAATCTCTGTATCACTGAGCTACACTGAGAATTCCTTAGAGTTATGCTTCTATGGGTACCTGTCATTCAGCATCTGGCGGGGCAGCCTGGGTTCCACCAACTGTGAGTCAGTCCAGATTCCAAGTCCTGTGGGTTGGTACAGGTGCTGCTTGCTACCACACAAGAATGGAGGGACCTTGAGATCAAAGGTCCCAAAGTACACTTTCTAGCTCAGGAGCAGCATAGAGTGCTCAGGGTGTGGCCTGGGGCTGGAGCCCTAGGCCAGATTCCAAGTCCATGAAGGGTGGCGTGGAAAATGCGTTTTCCATGGAATGTTACAGTTTAGCTCTTTTAGAATGAGATTGCTGGTATCAGAAGGCAGTGGAGACTCTAGAGTTCCACAAGCCCATGATGATATCAAACGTGTTATAGCTCCTTGTTTGAGCTGCTGTGCTAAGTACAGCAGAGGAAGCAGGTGGGTGTCTGAAACACATAGACAGGCAGGTCTGATGAGACTAAGGCCCAGTGGTGCTTCACCAGAGGTCAGCACGGAGCCAGTGGTGGTGGAGTGGCTGCCAAGGCAGCTCTACGGTTCAGCGGCTGTTATCCCCTGGAATAAATAGAGTATCATATGGTCATGGTGGGGAATGGTGAGCAAGAGCGGGAGCACCCGAGCATGCCAGCTAGCCTTTATTTATAAACGTTGGCCACTAGGGAGAGATTTTGAGGGTGAATGTGTCTGATTTGATGGGGCTAAGGGGAGCAGGATACTTAATCTACATAGAGTGGCACAGTACCTCATTTATATGCAGTTACATGGGGCCCTATCACAAGAACGAGAAAACAGTACTTAATTATCCTATGGGTGAGGAGATGACTTCTAAGTATGATCAAAGGTCATTTGCTAGAGGCTAGGATCTCCTCAGCATACTTCCAAGAATTCTCTGTGCTGGCTGAACAAGTTCCTTATCAGGAAAGGGTTGGGCCTGTAATTTTCCTTGAGGGCTATGTGACTCCATATAAGATCATAGAACCAAGCACAAAACTGATATCTGGAGGAATCAAACTTCAACCCTATCCAGCAGAGTCCCACAGGTACCACTTTCACTTTCCTGTATTGTTGTGGGTATTTCCTTGAGTAGTAAAAAAAGAAGCAGTTGAGTACAGGAAACAGGTTCATTGTGCCTAACTCTGGACATGTTAAAAATTAAAAATAAATAAATAAATAAAATGCAACATGCCTGTTACATTATGAAAAAAATAAGAACTTGAAATCCATAACTTCTATCTTCTATGTTGCAACTGGGAAAAGAAAATTTGACAGCTATTGACTTAAGAATAAGACAACTACTACTGCATTTACTTTGCCTTGGTAAAAACCCAAATTTATTTTACTTTCTCATCCTCCTTCTTATCACTACCACCAATTCCTTTCAGATCTAGAAACCCTGTATCTGATCTTTATTTTTAGAGTTTATTTATTGGCAATCAAGTAGTATTTAAAATGCCATTTAGAGACTGAAGAGAAGTCTCAGTAGTGAAGAGCACTTATTGCTCTTGCAGAGAACATGGGTTCCATTCAAAATACTCAAATGGTGGTTTACAACCATCTGAAACTTCAGATTCAATGCCCTCTCTTGACCTCTGAGGGTATCCTCACACATGAAGTACACATACATGTATAGTAGAAGCAAATACCCGAACACATACAGATAATGTCTTTTTTAAATGCTATTTTAGTTTTCTTTTCTGTATGTGATCACACATTTATGGAATGCTTCTGATCTCTTAATGAGATGTCTATAGTATTTCACTTTCAGTTGACAAATTCAGTTATATTGAGGTAGGAGACATTAGGTACAAAATTATAAGCATCCATCTCAGGTAAATGGTGAAACCCTACACAGATTATATAGAGAGGCATCCTCACTTATCTAGGAAGGTCAGGCTATCACTGTGGGATAATGAGAAAGTCTACCTATGGGAAGTCTAAGTGCCTCCATTTGTGATGTCATAGAAAACAGTGATTGCCCTTTTTACTGATGCAACCTGAAGACCATTAAGTTAGTGAATTTTAAAGAAGGTTAAAGAAATGTTAAATATTAGTAAGTATAGACAGTTTTACTTAAAGTAGTGAATAATGGAATCCATGTTTCATTTATCATTTCTGGCAAAGAAAGTATATCAGAGGAACACAGTCATTTTTTTACATCCTCCATAGCATATTTGCAATTCAGAAATAATTCTTTGAGTTTTTTATGTCTGCTTGTTTAATTTATCACTGACTGTTGAGATTAGTGACTGCTTGTTGATTTTACATTCGTTCCCAGCAGTTTGCTGAGAGCTACTAGTAAATAAATGTATAACTTTATGAAATAGTGTGGACATGAAAGCAGGTGTGGATCAGACATAGAAACAAATGGTGTAGAAAAGCAATTAGTAAATCTGTGTCAGTTTGAACATCAATGGCCTCCATAGGCTCATATATTTGAATGCTTGATCCCTAATTAGTGGAACCATTTGGGAAAGACTATAAGGTGTGGCCTTGTTAAGAAAAGGTTTTTTTGTTTTGTTTTGTTTTTTTGTTTGTTTTTCAAGACAGGCATTTTCTGTGTAGCCTTGGTTGTCCTGAACTTTCTTTGTAGACCAGGCTGCTTCAGATTGTCCACTGCAGCTGAATTTTATTTGCCTTGTGCTCTAATAGAGGCATGATTTTGCCAACTGAAGATAGTGTATGTTTGGAATTCTAGGGATTCTTTAGATGCCAGAGCCTCAAAAGAGGCAGCAACTGCTTCTCCACCTTCTGCTGCTGCCCCTGTCCCTGCCTCTGTTGCTACTTGCTGGTTGCTCATTGCTTTTGCTGCCCCTGGTGTTGATTGCTGTTTGCTCTTGTTGCTGGGTGGAGATATCCTGGAGGAAGATCAAGTTAGCCCCAAGGAACCCAACCCCCCAAATCATCAGGAAGTAGTCTAAAGATATTTATTCCCACTTTCCTCTCTAACCCTCTTTCTCTCCTACCTAGTGTTGGGGGTGTTGGAAGGACTAGGGGTGGTGTAGTCAGGTAGGAAAAAGAACCCAATAAATAGTCAAAAGGTCCAAAATTGGATTCCCTAGGTTTGAGAAAAAGCCAATTAAATACTTGTTTAAATTTTTAAAATACACACTTAGCCTTCCCCTTGTATGTTAGTGTTGAAGGCCCTGAAACTTATGCACTAATCATAATTTACCATTTGTTTGTCCCCCTGGGTAGATCCAATTGAGGGGAAATGCATTCTTCACTCTTGAATATTATATACTGCAGAATAATGAATCATTTCTAAGTAAGGAGATAGCTGAGCATCCCAAAGTCTTGTTTAAAATATTTTGGCTCATGAGAGTTGAGGTTGTGTCTGCCAGTTTTTGTTTGTTTGTTTGTTTGTTTTACCAATATCATTCCCTTACCTTAAAAGTTATGTATATTTTATATGTGTGTACAAATGTGTGTGTGTAAATGCTCAAAAACAAAAATAGTTGTAAAATATTACAAAAATAAGTTAGAAAATATCCACAAATAATGGTACAATGAGCAATAGTTTCTATTATTGCTCAATTTAAAGTATCAGCTGTTATTATTAACCTTCAACTCACCAGACTACCCTTCTCAGATTACATCTGTCTCCCTCGATTGTTATTACTACTTTGAATCATGTGTTTATTCACTTTCTGCTGTTCCTGATGTTTTTTCATACATTTCTCTTTATATAGAACATTTTTCAAGTTTTATATAATTTTCATATTAATTTATTCTAAAAGAGTAAATATTTTTGCCATTTCTTTTTAAAAAATTTTATTAAATATTTTTTATTTTTACATATACATTTATATTATTACACATATATACAATAAACTACCTATAGCAAAAAGAGCCATGATATAATCAGAAATTATATAAATGTTACATTCTTAGTGTTTTGACTATTTGTATATGACAGCCTTGAAGAGAACATCTTTCTTATCTTGGTGTGTCTGAAATTCTGAATGTAGATCAATCTCCATCACATCTTGTCATTATCAAGTTAAAACATCTATCTAGACCTAAAAACATCTTAAGCCCTAGACAACTAAGCTTCATTGTAAAACTAAGCTACCTGATCTTCAACTCCATCAGAGATTTGAGAAAGAATAAACTTGATTACCTGAGTATGACAGGAGTGCAGGTTAGTAGCTTTCAAATTTCCTTTTTATACAAAATTCTAAGAATCACCTAGGTGTTTTTGTGAACTACATTTTTACCTCTATTCTACTATAGAAGTATACTATTAAACAGCTATATGTAGTATGAAAGATTAATGGACATTTGGTTTATCTTAGTTTGAGAATACCAAGGACAGCAGTATTAAAAATTCTTGCACATATCCTACTGTGTGTTTTATTCTCTTACCAATCATTTTATTTCAGTTCTTAATGATTTATAGACTATGTGTACGTGCATACAAGTCTAGATGCTAATCCATTAAATAACATATATTGTGAATATGTTTTATAAATTAACATTTGTCAAATTCTTCTGGTTAGGAACTCCAAATTTAGAGAGTCACATCTGGCAAGAACCTTCTGTTTTGTTTTGAAATAGGGTCTCGCTATGTAGTCCTGGCTGACTTGAAACTCAGTAGGTGAATTTGAGGCTAGTCTTGTGTAGATAAGACTAGCCTCAAACACAGATATATTTCTGCTTCTGCCTCCTGAGTGCTGATATTAAAAGTATATGCTGCCATGCCTATTGCTACATTAAAATATGACAAAAAGGTGTCATATGAATGGGGTGAGTTCATCATTGAATAAGGATGGAATAATGATGGAATAATGAATCCACTCTTATGAAAATAAAATTAATCGGTTCATGAAGACAAAGCTAAATCATTCTTCAAGGCCTCAGGTCTTAGCATTGATGCTTTCAGGGATGAATTTCAAACATGTGAGGTTTGGGGTGTGCATTCAAACCTTGGCACTTGGAGTTGCATTTCAAACAACAATTTAGCTGCAGCTTATGCTTTCTTCTAGTTCTTCTTTTTCTTGTTTCCTATTTTGGATAACAAACAAATTCTTCTGTAAATGCCTTTGAAAATAGATCTTTCCCTTTTAAGTTTGTCTTTAGTCCACTGATGAGGATATTTAGTATAGAAGGTAGAATTTTATGTGTGCTATCTTAGCCCAAAACCTACTGATTGATAGCAATTTTTATTTATTATGTCTCATGGCTTTGGTGTTTGGCAAGATTATCACATATATTGTCATTTAAGATCTGCCTACAATTACTATGAGATGGTAAGTGAGTCTTCAGACATTTGAAGGTTTTCTCATGTATGCATCTCAGACCTTGACTAGACATATACCCCTTTGTCCATCTGTAGTCTCCATCTTACTACTTTTATTTTACTACAAAAGGACTATTTCACAGTAGTCAGATGTCTTACTTGATGTCTAGGTTAGCCCAAGGCAAATTTTCCATGAAACATGAAGTGGAAGCTACCCGTTTTTAAAGGTCTAAGACCAGAGGTTGGCATATATCTGGCTCTGATATATTTTATTTTTCAGAAAAGATGTGTAGTCTACCAAATTTCAGTGTGAGAGATAATAAATCCTAAGTCTCATTTAGGGAATTTCAAAGAATTGAAACTATCTTTAATGGACCACAGAATTGAAAATTATCATTTACTATATGGATAAACAATTGAACATTAGGATCTATATAGGATCACATCATTTCAAGTTTAATCTTCAGAGGAAACTTCTACCTGTCTATCCAATAGTAAGATCAAAGAAAGGCATTTTTTGAATGATCCTTTAGCGTTTGAAAGGGATGTGTTTTTCTGCTTTTACTCTTACACTGGAGACCTAGCTTTATGGGATCTTGGCTTTACTTGAGAATAGTCATATTTAATTTCCCTTCCTGTTGGCCAAAGTCTTTAGCTCTCTTTTCTCATACTCACAAGGTTATAAAAACAAAAATCAAACCAAACTCCCCCCTGAACCCAAACACCCAAAACAAAAATACACTAACTTGAAATTTGACATTATGTGGTAAATATCCTCAAGATAAAATGAAGTTTTTCACTCTCGGGTCATTCCAATCATTTTATTTCTTCCTAAGTCCATACATAAACACCACACTCACAAAACCAGAAAAGAAAAATCAGCAGTGTTTTGAAAGTGAGAATGAATAGAGGATATGTATGAATAATTATAAAAATAGGTAAACCAGTGGAAGTTGTCGTGGTCATCTTTACTATTGCAATACTCAGATTCTCTTTGTTTTTTTATTAATGTTTGAACCCCTTTTAATAGAAAAGGTGTGGTTTCCATAGGTCTGAAGAACATATTCAGCCCTTTAGGAAGACAGCAGAAACACAATGAGCCATCACTCTCTAGATGAGGTTATACATTGTTCTCTGATAATCACTTAATATTTAATGGAGCATTTCTGTAAGTGTATTATCCTGGCCAGGTAAACACAAACATTTCTCTTTGAGGAAGACATTCACAGCAAGTTGAAAATATGATGACTTATTTTATATTCGTTTGTTTTGTGTGTCTTTCAGTTTCCGAACACACCTTTTCTTTTAAAAAACCATTAGTTGTATGTTTGAAAGAACATTTTATCAGCAAGCAATATTTAAAATGCAACTCTGTGCCTTACTCCACGCCTGAGTCTGGGCAAAGGTAATGTCCTAAGCAATGAGAAGCAAACTGCCTAAGGTCATTTCCCATCTCTGACATTTCCTAGGTATATAATTATTATCAACTTTATTTAGCTCATCTGCAAATAGATCTAAATGAGTATTATGTGAGATAACACATGTCAAGTATGACTTAGCTTGTATCCATGGGACTTCAGCACATAAATGCTAGCTGCCCTGTTGCTCTTATAATGGTTATGATATTGTGAAATGAGCTGCAGGAATGACAGATAGGATTAGGTGAGGAATATTTAGTCAATGCATTCTATAATAATTACCAGGGGAAAATCTGGTAACTTATTTTTTACATACTACAAAGACTTCTTGACATAAGTTAGCTTACAACAATTGCACCAAAAAACTTTAGCAAACTCCTGATATATTTTAATATACATTACAAGAAGTCCTTCACCTCTTAAAGAAAATGGTTCTGTCTTCTGTGAACAATGTTTGTGAACAAGAAACATTTCAAAGTTTTCTTTGAAATATGTTTTTATTCCATCTAAGGTTGAACAGCAATAGTCACAGTAAAGCAAGAATAACAGTGACTCCAGTGTGTTTAACAGCTTGTGGTATTACTTATCCAATCAAGAAAATGTTGACTGGGCTGGCTTTGATAGAGTGCAATTGTAGATACAGTTTTATTTATTAATGAACACAGAGCCTCCATAATTTGGAGGTAATGGTCAAACAATTACCTATTGCATTTGAACTGAAAAAAAGGAGAAAGTCATTTAATTGCTGGTAATTTTTCCTCATTATATAAAAGGTCTTCTTTACTGCTCAGCACAATAATAAAAACAGCCAGATAAAACAGTGATTTGACACTCAATAACTCATTTCCCTTCTTAATAGCTAAACTATCAGTCCCAAATGGCTTCATATAGTGTGTGTGTTGTCTGACTGAGAAGAGTGTATTTTCAATGTTTTTAAAGGTTCGTGTAAAGAGTTTAGCTCATTGCTTCTATTTATAAAATGATTCTGTTTCTTCTGTACCTCTTACACTGGCCTTTCTCCTTCTTTCTACACATAAGCACACAGATATACACAATCTCCTTACTGTATCCTTGGAAATATCTTTCTGTAATGACAGATTTGAGTAAATAAATCTGTCTCTCTGGGTGAAAGTGAAAGAAGAGCATACGACGTGCATTAATCATGTTCTCTGGTTTGCCTCCCACCTCCCACAGAGGAGCTTACACAGGGTGAACGTGGGTCTAAATGAGAAATCTGGGCTAGCAGGAAGGTCACAGATTTTCTGGCCGCTTCCTTGTAAACTAAATCCAAGTAATTTATTCACGATGGTATCTATTTCAGTCATGCAGAGATGGAATGAAGAAAATGTACTTTTGAACAGCGATGTGAGGGAAAGAGAAATTCTTGGGCTTTGCTCCCAGCCTTAATGCAATTGCCTCTATAGCCTTGGTGCATCCCAGAAGGTACTCCAAGGATTAATTAGCTTCTTAAACACTTTGAATGTGAAAATGTGCTAAATAAACATATGACAGATTGAATTAATGAGAGGAAAAAAGAGATCTAAACTTGGGAAGAAATGGGAATATTGATAGAATGATAGATTATTTACATTTACTCATTCTTACTTTAGAACAATAGAAAAATCTCTCTAAGGGGTGTATTGCTTGATGTATCCTGAAATAGGGGGAGAAAGAGGTTAAAGCAGCACCAGAAGCTAATAGAATACGTTGATCCATAACAAGTGACTGGAAGTGGGAGGCAGACTGAAGAAGAGGATGACTGCATAATAATGCAATGCAGGACCTTGTAGCGAAAATAAAACAGCTAATCTTCCTTGGATAGAAATAAGACACTGATCTTGGGAGACAATGAGAATTGTGGAACAAAGAGCACGAGGTAAGACTGGATAATTAGATGGATTTGTCCCAGAGGAAATAAGTCAGGAGGGCAAAGAGTTTGGCAATATTAATACTGTAGGTAGATGGATATTGTAATAGCACACTAATGTGACCAAACCAAAACACAGGAGCTGAGCCATGACATAGTGAACACTACAGGAAGCAACTGCAAGTTAGAGAATTTACAGCTGGAAGATAATAAGGTAGTCATAAAGGGTCACTTATCAGGTTGAAAGAAAAATGGAGAAAGATCAGAAGAGAACTACACAATGTGGTTTCAGTCGAGTATTAGAATATAAAGAAAAAAATGATCCTAGCACAAGAAAGGAAAGGCACAGAAATGAGCTGATATTAAGGTAAGGCCAGGACCTTAAAAGGAAAAAAATATGTAGAGTAATAAGACCAAGCCTGGGACTTTCACACACACACACACACACACACACACACACACACACACACACACACACTATCTAAAACTAAGCAAAGAGTTCAAAAGAAGAGAAGTATAACATATGGTTTGCACACTGAATCCAGGATTGCAATCTCATAAGTATCTTCCGTGTACAGTTTGCATTTGCTTCCTCAGGAGAAATGTGAACACTTACCCATATCATGTAATGACCATATCAACTCATTATCCAAGAAAATCCCAATCAGGATTTGCAACCCCAGTTAATAGGTCTGAGTGCTATTCTGCACCATTATTTCTTCCAGGGCCAGGTTTACAGCCAGCAAATTTGCTAGTGCTGTAAGCATTTCATACCTTTTGGGCAATCCATCTCATGGATATAGACAACTGAAGTCAGTAGCTTTAAATTTTGGACAGGAGGTTTTGAGTTGAAACCTTTTTCTGGAACTTTTTGCTTAGTCTTGTATGAATCATACGTAGCACCGATGAGAGGATCACATACTTTTGCTCATATTAGATTCAAGAAAATATGATTTTTTTCTTACATTCTATTTTAGTTAAAATGTTTTTCAAGAGACATGGTTTTAGCATTTACTTCTCAAATATGTCATATAACAAGATACAAATATCCTCTCTTTCTCTGTTTTCTCTGTCTCTCTCTCTGTCTGTCTCTGTCACACACACACACACACACACACACACACACACTCACACACACACACACACACACACACACACACACATTCTGGACAGCAATGAGTTCAAAAGCTTTTATGCATTCTAGCCTAGTTAGGGTACATTTAAGCTATTCCAAACCTAGGTAGTTCAGTTGCATTCAACCTCCCCTGCCCACACAACATGAATAGGATGTTTTCTTTTTAATCAAAGGCTTTCTTTTGTCTTTGAATTTTTTTTACCTGAGAAACTTAGACTCGACATTATTATTTGTAGACTCAAAAAGCAGAAAGGGATTGTGGACAAACAAATCGTTCGGGCACGTAAATGAAAGTGAGAGGAAGATAGCACAGTAATTAACACAGATGAAAATAGTTTGCATTCTTTTCTCAAATTCTTGTGGGTGATAAATTGCCTTAGCTGCAAACTTTATTTTCAAGTTGTAAATCTTTATATGACTAACGACTTTCCCGTACCTTGTAATGAAATTAGAGAACAAATATTAAGATGTAGTCCTTATTTATCTGGAAAATTATAATACCAGAACAACAGCATGAAATAAAGCCTACAAGTTATTACTTAATGGCTATTTTCCCACTCTACTTCATGCACTCTTATAGGCAGACATAAATGCAGGCAGAATAACTGTAGTTCTTTTTTTTTTAAATTTATAACTATAGTTGCATCTTAGCAGGTGGTTAAAACATATCTAGCTTATGTTGGGAATATTTATTTTCATTTGAATCCTGTTATAATAAGTAAATGTTCAGTTGACTCAACAGGAAGATCAGAGAGATCTGGAAAACATCTTTAAAAGTGCATTTGCCATACCTAAATATGCTTGCTGTAGAACACTTTTGTCAGTGGCTCCCTCTGTGATCTCTCATACCACAAAACATTACAGCCTTTGTCAAATTCAAAAAGGATGTGACACAAAAAATGTCTGTTGCCCTTTCTGAGAATCTAGTATAGGCTTATTTCTTCTTCCAAAGTTTACCTGGAGGGGGGTGGCATAACTCAGATCTTAGAACACCTTTCAAACACAAGCATTTATTCCTGGATATCACTCAACTTTTTCTTTAAAAAGGAGACGGCTCAGCTCTAAAGCAGAGGTCTCTGGAACTAAGCAAGCTCACAACAGAGGCATGAGAAAGCGACCTTTGATGCTCGTCTCTTCAATTCCTGAATCTTAAGTCTCATCACACCAGCCAATGCATAATGTGGAAGAATTAATTAGAAAAAACTTAATATAAAAATCAAAACTATGATTTAGTTTCTTAGAAATTAATCAGTCTGAATGCCCACTTGTCAAGGCTGTAATAAGACATATATATCCTCTGAAGTTTACTCTAGTTGCAACTCCATTCCCTAATAAATTTGATGGTTTTCTTCCTGCTCTATTAGGTAAAGTGTCTTAGCTAGGGTTTCTATTGCTGAGACAAACATCGTGACCTAAAGCATCTTGGGGAGGAAATGATTTATTTCATCTTACATATCTTGAGCCACACTCCATCATGGAGGGAAGTTAGGGTAGGAGTTCAATGCCAGGATTCTAGGGATAGCAACTGAGCCAGAAGCCATGGAGGAATGTCGATTACTGATGTGCTATCCTTCGCTCACTCAGCCTGCTCTCTTATAAAATTCAGGACCTGCCCTTCATGGACTGGGCCCACTTATATCAACCATTAATCAAGAAAATGCCCTGATATAATTGTGGGAGAGCTGACCTCACCACTTCTCTGCCTTGAGGGGCAAGGGCACAGTGGAGATGCCCTGCACCCCCTCATCACTACTAGAATTTGAGAACACTGCTCACAGGGTCATAAGTACCGGAAAGCTATCCCTGCCCCTCACCAGCTACAGTACTAGGAAGAACAGGCACTGCTCCTCACCTTGACAGCATAACAGAACTGACCTTGGTGGTGGGGGCAGAGCTGAGCTGGTCTTCTGTGAGGTGGCATGGGTACAGGAATGATGCTCTTCTATCTACCTGTCCCTCACCACCTGTGACAGTCAGGAGAGCTGTCCCCAGGGTCATGAGAGCAGGAGAACTGTCCCTACCCCTCACTGGCTGCAGCACTCAGGAGAGTAGGCCTTATACCTTGCCTGGGCAACAGAGTGGATCTGGCCCTAATGGTGAAGGCACTGGTGAGCCATCCCAAAGGGTATGAGAGTGAAAGATGTGGCCCAGGCCCTCATAAACTGCAGCACTTGGGAAAGTATGCCATGTGCCTTGACAAGGCAGCACATTGAAGCTGGTTCTGGAAGCCTGGGTGTCAGTAAAATAGCCCTGAGGGCATGAGAGCAAGAGAGCTGCCCATGCCTCATGCTGATGGTGGCATTTGGTGGCCTAGCAGGATCAGTGCTAGAGAATTCACACCACTGAAACAGATAAGGGAAAGCCAGCACGCTAATCACCTCAATGACCATGCAAGCCCAGATCCACAGATCTGAGCTGTTCTACCTCAAAATGTATATCATCTGCAAATGGTTGGGACATGTGAAAGGGCCAGTCCAGCTGATTCAAAGCTGGAGAATCTCCATGACACAGGGTAACAACAGGATAAATGGGAGGAAACCCAATGAGGACTCAATATTGTCACAGAAGCCAGAGATCTCAAACCAGACCAATGACTCATTTTAATGAACATTTGCAAGTGAAGATGTGTGGACAGAAGGACACACTGTGGGACACATATTGTGGGACACACTGTGGCATACTGCAGTTTCCATAATCAGATTTTTTTTGTTTGCTATTTTTGTTTGTTGGTTAGTTGGTTGGCTTGTGTATTTTTCATTTTGAGAGGAAGGTTGCAAGGGTGAAGGGTAAATATGAGGGGATAGGGATATGGGTGGGACTGGGGTGTATGATGTGAAATTCACAAAGAATCAATAAAAAAATTTTTAAAAAGAAAGACAGAAAAGAAAAAAGAAAATACCCTGAAATCTGAATGGAAGTATTTTCTCAGTTGTGCCTCCTATTCCCAGATAATTCTAGCTTGTGTCAACAAGTTAATAGCAACAACAAGAAAACCAAGCAAGACAAAGTCAATACTAAAATACCCAGGAGAACAAACTGACTAGGACCATGGAGTTTCTAATTCTATCACTCCTTGTCTATGAATTTATATTTGACTTTATAAAAATGATTGTCAACTTCTGAAATGGTAACAATTGCAAACCCTCAGAAATATATAAACAAATGTTGAGAATCACCTGCAGATAACTTTTCCCTAATCTGAAGATCATGCAGGAAGAGTGAGTTTATAAGGGTTACTTTCGCTCATATTGGCATTGAATCCCCTCCTTTCCAGAAAATTCCTTCTTTATATTCTGCTCTCTATATCAGGCCAAATTCCAATTTCTAAAAGAGAAAACTAGGCTTATCTATGAAAAACCAAAGGATTTCAGATTTTGTAGGACATATGAAATCTCTGCTGTGAATTTCTCCTGTCTGCTTTTTTTGTTTTGTTTTGTTTTACACTCTTTAAAATTGTAAAAATTATTAGCTTGCATGCCCTGCAAAACCATGCCAGATATGACCTTTAGGCAATAATTTGTTTATCTCTGATCGCACCACCTCAAGCAAATAAGACTACCACAAATCACATATAAGTATTTGGATTCTCAGAAAAAGAGAATGGGACACAAACTATGTACAGGTAAGAGTTGTACAGCTCTACAAATAAGCTCCAGCCGTGCTTTGAACAGATTTCAATAATGCATTGGCAGCGGGATAGTCTGTTTCGCAAACAATGCTGAGAAACACATATACCTGTACTCAGAAGGAGACTAGATCCTATTCGACCTTTCAATATATATAAAAAGGAACTCAAAATGGACTAAAGACTTAAATATGAAATGTGAAACTGATATTACTAGAAGAAAATGTGCTAAATAATCCAAGACATTGGAATGAGCAAAGATCCCCAAAGACCAGAATCATAAGCAAAATTAAACATATGGAATTGTGACAAACTGAAGAGCTTCTGTACAGCAAATGAAACAATAGAAAAACTACAAGCACAGAATAGGAGGAAAGCATTTCTGTTTACACACTGCAGTTACTCTTACAAGACCTGCACAGGATTGAGACCGTTAATATTTATTTCATCATGGATGAGGAAGGACACCATGAGATCCCATCTTTCCCAAAAGGACTCTTGCCAATAAATAGTTCTTGGCAAGCGTGTCAATTTCTTCAGCAAGGAAGCCACTGATAAATTGCCTCTGTTCCACCCAATTTGGACAAGTAACTGTTAACAAACTCAGTAGTCTGTACATCAGAATCAAACAGGAAAGTAGAGGAGGATCATAGAGAAGAATGATTCTAGTGGAAAAGAGATGGGAATAAAGGAAGGGAATGGTAAGTGACATCAGATCACACCTTTAGCCACATGACTTTGGTGCAAGGTACCAAACTCAGGTCCTCTGGAAAAGCTACATGCACTCCTAACTGCTAAGCCATCTCTCCAGCCGAATGCAACTGAGTTGTCAAGACACGGTTTCTCTGCGTAGCCTTGGCTGTCCTGGAATCTCTTTGTAGACCAGGCTGGTCTTGAACTCACAGCATCCTCCTGCCTCTGTCTCCCAAGTGTATAAAAATACATTCCAATTTTGTCCATTAACAATGAACTTTCCCCATAAATATTCAGAAGTCTTATTTATAATAACTTGAAAGGGAATAAAATATCCAGAAATAAAAATAACTAAGGAGGCAAAAGACCTGAAAATAGTACTAAAAACTATAAAATTTTCGTCAGAGAAATTGAAAAGGCTACAACTAAATGGAAGTGCATCTTGTGCTCAGAGATTAGAGGAAACACTATCACCAAATCTCTCTTGTGTTCAATCTGATCTATAGATCTAATGTCATCTCTATCAAAATTATAAGATTTTTTTCATTGAAATACAGAAATATGAGTAAATTATATAGGGAACCACAAATACCAATGATACTAAAGCAACCTTGAATATACAAAATAAATCTTGAAGAATGGCAACTTAGATTTTAAAATATATTACAGAACTATAATAATCAAAACGGTTTGAGGAGATGAAATCAGGATTTCAAGTCTATGCTCAGCTACACAGCAAAAACCTGTCTGAGAAAGGAAAAGGAAAAAATAGAATCAGCTATTCATTTGAAAAACAACTGTTATCCAAAATATACGTACAATATACGTATATATATTTATATAGTTTTTGTCCACTTTTAGCATGTGTGTGTGTGTGTGTGTGTGTGTGTAAAAATGGCGTTCCAAGCCTACCTTCTATTGCTCTCAAAGCAGATTCTAAAGAAACTTTTCTACAGTATCTAGCCAGGTACTGTTATGTCAAAGTCCTAACTTTCTTTCTTTCATGCAGTTTCTGCTTGGGTGATCACATTCAAAGCCTGAGCTGCTTCTCTTGCTGGGAGGCAGAGCACATAGGATAGTGGTGCTGCCTGCAGCCTGTAAGCACAAAGTTTGGGTTTAGTGCATCTCAGTCTAGTATTTATGGTGTGTCAGAAGCCAGAGACCTCAAACCAATGAACATATTTGCATATATATATATTATGAGATAGAGAGATGAGAAAGATTGAACAACAGAGTAAAGAGTGAAAGGTGGAGAGAGGCAGAACAGGAGACGGGACAACAGTGTTAGGTCTGAGAGAGGACTGAGAGCCGGGTAACATATCATTGCTGAGTGGGGTCAACATGGTGGTTGCACTCTGACTCATCCCCCCCCCATCCCTCTAGAAGCATCTTGGATATCCATGGTCTACTGCCCTAGGATGTGTTGAAGGCCAAAGTTCATGTGGATGTCCTTGGTCCTACTGCAGTTTAGAGCCTTGTTGATGTCCCTGGCCCATGTTATGACCTAAGGCCATGTGGTTGTCTGTAGTCTGTGCTATAGCCTGAAGCCACACTGATGTTCTTGGGCCATGCTGCCACCAGGGGCCATATTGATGAGAGTGGCTTACAGTGCCACCTGAGACCATGGTGATATTCAGGTCCGTGCTGCCATTGAGGGCCATGTCTGGGTCCATAGTGTTACTGCAGCTAGGATCTGTGTTGATGTCTGTGGCCTGTTGTGCCACTTAAGTCTATGCAGATGTTATAATCTGTGCTGTAGCCTGAACCCATGTTGATATCCATGGATTGTGTTACAATTGAGAGCCAAGTTGATGTGAATGGCATGCGCTGCCACTGAGGAATGTGTTGGGATCCATGACCTGTGCAGCAGCACAGGGCTGTGCTGATGTCTATGGTCTGTGCTTCCGCCGGAGACCATGCTGAGGTCCATGGTACATGCTGACACTAGAGACCATGTCCATTGTCTGTGCTGTGACCAGAAACAATGTGCTGGTCTGTGACCTATAATTCTGCTAACTGTAAAGGGCAAGGAAGATACTTTTGCCCTTATATTGATGACTGCAGACACAGAGTTGAGAATGGGGGACATAGAAGGCTTCTCTGACAACCCCTACAACCCCCCACAAAAGTAACAGCCTAGACAGAAAGCCATTGAATAGAAATCTTAAAATTGTGATAAGGATGAAGAAGTGTAGCTCTCCACAATTGATGGCTTTAAGGAGTATAGGTGTAGGAGGACATCAGGAGTTTGACAATGTTCCAGTGACTATATGGGCAACACAAAATAGACATTTTTTCTTTTTCTTCTTCTTCTTTTTTTTTTTTCTTTTGGAGGGAGAGGGTCCCAAGGGTTAGGGGAAGATGGAACTGTTAGGACTGTGAAGTAAAGTTACTCAAGGTTCATGATATGAAATTCCCAAATAACCAATAAAAATATTATGGAAAATAACCCTTTAAAATGTTTAAAATTTTCTATGGTTACATGATCATAAAAGAAATACAAATTAAAAGCATAATAATAAATCATATTACTCACTGCTATTGGGATTATAAATTAGCATAGCCATTATGAAAAATGGGATAGGGATATCCCAAAATATTAAAACAGAAGTGCCATATGACCAGCAACTCCAATGCTGGGTATATAGTCAAAGGAATTAAATCTATATTTCAAGAAGATGTTTTTGTTTCTGTGGTAATTGCAGCACTATCCTTCCCCTGTGTGCGACTGGGCCTCCCCATCAAGGGGACATGGTCAAATATGGGGCACCAGAATTCATGTCAGAATTAGCCCCCACTCGTCACTCATCTGTGGAGGATGTCCTGTCCATTGGCTAGATCTGGATAGGGGTTCAATGTTTACTGCATGTATTGTATAAGGGGGATTCTTACAGACCAAGGAAAACTAGCCAGAGGAATCCTAAGTTGGCTCATGGATGCTAATCTGAGTTTCATTACTTGGTTATTGAAAAAGAAAGAGAGAAAGAAGGATATTCTTAGATGGACAGATGCTACTGTGCCTCAGTTATTTGAGCACAAAAGGGCAGGATCCAAAAGCTCTTCCATCTCTCTAAAGCAGATGGTGTCTGACAATATATTGTCAGAAAGCCCTTAAACAAAGAAGGTAAGCCCAGGACCAAAGCACCCAAGAGTCCACCTATTGTTACTCCACATGTCCTGAAGCATAAACACTGAAGAAACAATGCACTAAGAAAAACAAGGAAAAGGCTGCTAAACTTTTGGCCAAGAGAAACATCAGGAACACATGTCAAGAGAAGTAGGCTATCATTACTGAGAGATTCTATTTCTAAGTCTGAGCCAGTCAAAAATAAGTCTTAAGAGTAACAAATAAATAATCAACCCTTGATAAAAATGTTATATGTCTTAAAATATATAATTTTGTTTTTCACTTAACCTCAATAAAGCTAGAAAAGAAATACAAACAATCTTTAAACATCAATATTTTTATTTAGCTTCATCTAACTAAAGAACCAAAAGCTTTATCAATAAAAATATTTTTCATGTGTCTTTCATAATCAAACAAAATTTCATTCTTATATTTAAAGAACTGGGCAGAGGATTTTCTTTTAGGAGCAAGATCACTTGCCACAATATGCAAAAAACAAACCTTTTTGTGTATATACAGTTCTTAGGAAAGCTCATGTGGGGCCCTTGAAAAACCTACTGTTTGCTCCCCCAAATACATGTGGTTTGTGTTTTATAAAATTTTGTGCTGCTTACATGGTGGAATTGCAAAGGGTTCTTGGTGCTGCTACCAAGTAGATGGTTTCTTTGAAAACAGAATTTCTGGTCAATACATTTCTGCTCCAATAGCTGCT